>NW_007736828.1:36714-45162 GCF_000696425.1 Galeopterus variegatus
TTTTTTTTTTTTTTTTTTTTTAAGATGACCGGAAAGCGGATCTTAACCCTTGGCTTGGTGTTGTCAGCACCATGCTCAGCCAGTGAGCGAACCAGCCATCCCTATGTAGGATCCGAACCCGTGGCCTTGGTGTTATCAGCACCGCACTCTACCGAGTGAGCCACGGCCCGGCCCCTAAGAGGAATTCTTAAAGGAATCATTTATTTTACTAGATCTCTTTCATTCTTTTAAGCAAAATCTAAATATGAGGGATCTTCAAAAAGTTCATGGAAAGATTCATATTATCTTTTAATTACATTTTCCTACAAACTTTTTGAAGTACCCTTATATAAGCAACCCAGAAATATGAGAGGTTATTCTAGAGACCATCCTGGCATTACAAGTTCTTATAGCCAAAGCCTCTAGCTCTGTAGTTTAGTTTCTTCCTACTCAAGAAAACGCTGCTTTCCTCATTTGACATCCCCTTGCAACCACCATGAATAGACCCCCTTTGCTTGAGTGTAAATTCCAGTGCTTTAAAAGAGTGGCAAAGCCCCTTTTGGACCTGGCCTTACTCCTTCCCCTGCAGCCTGGCTCCCCTCGCTGGTCCCTGAACAGGGTCAGGGTCGTGCCATTTCCCATTCCTGGAGTGCCCTCCTCTCAGACCTTGGCCTGTCAAAAACTTACTAATTCTTCAAGGCTGTGCACAACTCTCCTTGTTTATGTTGTGCAGTGGAGAGAGAACCAGGTCCTGTGTTCTAGTTACTCCTGTACTGTCATTTGCTCTTAGTGATATTAGGTATATTGTTTCTTTTCTCTGAGCTTTAAGTAATAAAAGTTACCTGTATAATTTTAGTAAAATCTTTCCTATAAATTCCAAAGGATATGAGGGCCATATGAAAGATTTGAAAACTAGAAAATAATTTATAGGGTATTATTATTGTTCCAGCAGAAATGATTTCTCCCTCTTCTGACTTCTATAGCACTTCTATAACCAATAATTTTTCAAATGTATTTTATAATCAAGCTTTGCATTAACTCTGGACAAAGAAATAGAAATAAAATTGATACTGAGCTTGATGAGTACCTCATGGCTCACCTTTTCTTTTTAATCTTTAGAATAGTAGCCTAAAACTGTCCTCCCCTGTATTCCTGCCTTTCACCACTTAAGTGGGGGAGGTGGTTAAAGGATTGTCTTTGTCTTCACTGTTCTATTTTTTTTAAAGAAGGATTTTTAAAAATAGTATCTACCTTTCTTATTGCTAGAGCGGTGGTTCTCAGCCTTGGCTGCACAATAGAATCACCTGGGGTGCTTTAAGGAACGCCAGTTGCCAAGCTGCACCCCATATCCATTAAATCATTCTCTGGGGATGGAACCCACAGCAAGGACGCCTTGCCTCTAACGGTGGTTCTCAGCCTTGGCTGCACAATAGAATCACCTGGGGTGCTTTAAGGAACGCCAGTTGCCAAGCTGCCCCCCATATCCATTAAATCATTCTCTGGGGATGGAACCCACAGCAAGGACGCCTTGCCTCTAAAGGCTTGTATCTTATGTTAATGGGCTAATAGTCTTCTCTCCTCCTACCTCACCCTATGCCTAGGGTAGGTGAAGGAACAATAACCTGATAAGCAGCTCCAAAAATGTGTCAGCTAGCTGCAAAAGAGAACCATGTTTTAGTATTTTCCATCCAAACCAATAAGAAAATATGTATCATATATTGGTAAATTTTAAAGAGACTCAGCTCCTGGCTCTAAAACTTATCAGCTTTATGACTTGGTTAATATACTTAATCCTTCAATATCTCAGTTTCCTCGTAGATAAAACAGAATAATAATAAAATCGACCTGAAAGGGTTGCCGTGAGAATGAAAGACATATAAAAGCACCCAGCACCGTATTAGTACATAGTATGCTCATAATAAATGTTAGCTGCTGTCAATATTATGAGTATTACTCCAATGATTATAATACTGTGTGGACCTAGCAACGCTAAGAAAAGGTAACCTTGGAAAGGCGAATATGCTAAATAAGAGGGTTTAACTTTTAAAACTTCAGTGCTGCAGCTTAATTTTAACAGAGCATTTTAAATGTCACTTTGCCCTCATGCTTTCACATTATATGTGTACAAAGCCTGTGCCTTCAAGAGTTACAGCAACTTAGGTACCTTTTTCCCACCAGACCCCAGAGCTGCCCTACCTGTTACTCGCCTTGGCCTGGCCCAGTTTTCCCTGCCAGAGTCACTACTGGTCTGCACTTGTCGTTCTAACCAAGGCTTCTCCTGCCACCTCTCTCTTCCCTCTGAGATCACCTGTCACTGACCATCTCCAGCCACCACACATAATTTTTCCTGTTACAATTGGCAAACATAAATAGGTTTTAATATTTGATTCTTCTGCTATTTATATCATTACTTGCTCAAGTGGTTGAAGACTTTTGTGCTTTCTATTTCTCAAACACTTGAGTGTCTGTTCTCAGCTTTTACAATACAAAGATAGTCTTTAGGATGAAATCTGCCTTGTAATCCTCTTTCAAGTAGGATGAGATGTAATCACAGAAGTCAAGTGCCATAAATCTCCCTGACCTTGGACTATTTGAAATGATTTAACAAAACCATTTTCAAAGCCTAGCTGAGCCTACTTATTAATACAATATTCTTTACACCTAAATATTTGGACAGACCCGTGGCTTCCCTTTGAAAAAGAGCTCACTCGTATCATCCTTACAAAGGACAGCACCTTTCCTTCTTGCATCATCTGCCATTTTTCCAGTCTAAAATTTCCGTCCCCTCCTAGAGATACATTCCTCTTTCCAGGGGCAGTTCTGTCTCTTTATGATAGCACCCATAATCCATACTCATTCTCAAATAGCCATTAGGAATCTGGTGAGCACACAGCACCTCCTTTAGAAAAGTGCCATTTTATCAAATAACTGGATGCACACAGTGCACTTCTCCTTCGCCACCATCACCTTGCATCTGTTCAGCCCCAGCGACAACCAGGGTATCCTGAACAGGAAACAAACTGGCACTCTCTCTCTCCCCTGCCACCCATGCTCCCTGTCTCCCGTCTTCCATTCTATCGCAGGCAGTGCTGTCACCAGCTGCGCATCCTCCTCTCCCTGCAGCCCGCCCTCCCTCCTGACAAGACACCCCAACAGTCTGCCAGTCTCATATTTGCTCCCTCTGTCCCTTCTTTCCACATCTAAATGAACAAAGTTCCTAGTTATAACCTCTCCGTGTAAAAATGGTGCTAATACAATAGCAGTAAGTAAAATATGACCAATAAAGAATCACGTCCTCAAATGCTAAAGTCTCTCCAAAGGGCAATGTGGTCTCCGTAGTAAACCTTTTCTTGCTCCCCTATTAAACCCAATTAAGCCTCATCATTCAAGACTAAAAGCAAAAAAATGGTAATTTAATTTTTTGTCTTATTTGATATATTACAAACATATTATTTTCTGTTATTTTAATGGCAATTTATGGAGTTTTGGTGCCTAGCATAGAACCCTCAGAATGTTGCCCATAATTTTGTATGTAATAGGTGTTTGGTAAATGTTTATTAAATAAGTTATGAGTTATATATCATATTTTATGGGCTATGCTGGAAATGTAACCACAGTTTATAAAGCACTATTCCTCTGAGAATGTATTCCAAATTCAAAACAACTAATATCACTCCTTTGTAAACTGGAGTATCTGCCTGGAAACTAACATCTCAGGAAATGGAATTCCTTCCTGCTTTGTACTTACCTTCCATGTCAGATACAAACCCCACCCTGTGCATAGTATATTTAACCAATGAATGCCTACTGAGTGAATGACTGCCACCAGCCCCTCTCTCACTATCCTCTCAGAATGGCATCACCTTAACATATTGAAAATTGACCAGCTTCCCACTCTCAAATATTTCCGGGCTCTTTAACCCCATCCCAAACACCAAAGGCTAAAGTAAAGTTTCACTTTTTCTGTTTTCTTTCTCACACCCTTGATTGCATTTGCATAGGTCACTGCTATTTATTAGTTCAGCCAGTATAAGACAGTGGATTAATCTAGCCCCTGAGAACAGTATCTGAAAAAAGTCCTTATTTCCAAGTAAGCTGGCTCTGCAAATAATGAAAAAAATAAGGAGAGCAAATGGGGTTTTCTTTGCCCCTGAATAAGTAAGCCACATACTTGTTAAAAGTTTATAGGCATGGTTACTTAATACTTCTTGAGACAGATTCCCAAGTGCCTTTTACCATGAGTACCATATATATGTGAAATGGGGATCACTGCAGCCTCACAGGGTTACTAAAAGCAGCATCACCCTAAAGCCCAGGAACTTGAGAGGGTCCCAGGCTTTAGACAGTCCAGCTCTGGCCACCCTGTAGCTTTGCCCCTCCCTATGGGGAAGGGAGTTTATGGCAGCAAAAGCATATATCCATCCAGAGACCATGCTCCCATGTTTCCCACTCCAGACTATGATCTTGTACCACATCCTGTAGCTTTGCCCCTCCCTATGGGGAAGGGAGTTTATGGCAGCAAAAGTATATATCCATCCAGAGACCATGCTCCCATGTTTCCCACTCCAGACTATGATCTTGTACCACAGAATTCTCTGACTAAATGGCTCAGTCCCAGGGCTTTCTAGGGGTCTGTTCCGCAGGTCCATCCTCCCAAGGGTTGACAGTGCTGCCAACCCAGTACATACCTCTAGGCCAAAGGGGTGGCCAAGAGGCGGCTGTTTGCTGGGTGGGGGTGGTGGGTGGATGGAGCAGGTAAGGAAGAAAGAAGTACGGGTGCTGAGGCCAGGGGCCAGTGGCTGGCTCTTCCCGAGCCACCATGTCACAGTGCAGAACTCAGAGTAGTCCAAGAAGTCTACATTTGAACCAGGTCTTCTAGATTGCTACAAAGGTATCTGTCACAGTAGGAGACTAGAACATACTTTAACAGTTTATTTAGACAAATGGAATATGAACTTCATTTGTACCATAGCCCAGGCCCTGCAAATGTTCAGGGTGGGCCTGACTGTGAGGGCATAATGTTCAAAAAACGTTACTTCCATACTTTCCACCACCATCCATGCCTCTGCTCCTGCTGTTCCTTTGGTTTCCACATCTCTGCATGTCATTCAAGGCCCAGTTTTCGTGGTATGACATAACATGGATGTACTAGTCTGTTTCTATTGCTTGTAACTAAATACTTGGAACTAGGTAATTTGTAAGAAAACAAAATTTATTGCCTACAGTTTTGGAGGCTGGGATGTCCAAAGCCAAGGGAACACATCTGGTGAAGACTTTCTTTGGTAGTAACTTCAGTGACAGCAGGGGATCCCATTGCAAAATGGCAGAGTAGAGAGAGTGATAATTCTTCATGCCCTCTCCTTTTTAAAGCCCTTAGAACCACGCCCCTGACCACCATTATTAACCCATTCACTACAGCATGGTCCTACAGTCTAATCACCTCTTTAAGGCCCCACCTTTCAATTAGCATAATAGGATTTCCCACCCTTAACAGTTACAGTGGGAATTAAGCTTCTAATATATGAACTCTGGGGGACACAATTCAGTCAGTCCACATAATGGTCTCTTGTCTTCTCTGTCCCTCCCCCCTCTCCCCCCTTTCAGCCCTACTCCCCATTCAGCTGGAATCAACTTCCAAATCATTTTATAACAAAGAGTGACGTTTCATCTTATAGTCATTTGTGTTCACACCTTATCTCTCCTGCTAGCCAATATGCCCCTGGATGACAGGATTTGTTCCTGATCCATCCTTGTTTCCTGCCACTACAATGCACATATAGGTGCTTGGTAAATACATATTGAGTATCCTCAATCTGAGAAAAAGTGAATTTCTAAGTAACCAAAAAGACTGCAATGAAACTCATCCATTCATTCATGTTTACATGCATACCTCTTTTGAAAATACAAAATAAAACTCCATAGTTATGTCTGAAGAATGAAAATTTTATTTGAATTTGAGTGACTTCATCGAAATTCATAAAAGACATCAAATGGTTTCCATTTCAGGCAGGAAAAGAAAAGTAGGAGGCACATAATTTTGGCTAAATTTACTCAAAAGAGAACCTGGAAGCCCTTTGTATCTCTAATAAAATGTCACTGGAGGTAGAGTATCCAGGGACATTTCTCCAATATAAGTTAAAATAGTCCCTGCTAATACAAAAGCCTTTTAGAAAAGACCTTACCATTTATTTGATAAAATACTATGTTTAAATATGGTTACAGTCACAGATTATTAGTAATTGATGAAGAAAAAAAATAGTATCTGACTTCCCCCTAGAATTTCCTTTCCTCCTCCTTTCCTGCTGAGATAGTGAATCAGCTTACTCTACTAGATGACATTAATAGCAATCTTTATGTTCATATTCTAGTTTCCTAAATGTGTTGAGAAAAATAAGCCAATATTCTACCCAAAACCTCCTAAAACCTTCGCACCTAACACTTCTTTAAATTCATGGGCCTCTATTAACTCTGCAAAAGAAGCCAACATACAAAGAAATCTTGAGAGGTCTCATTGGATCACTTCCTACACTAATGATTTTACAGGTATGAGTTCACTTTAATACAAGTAAAAATCAGAACAAAATTAAAATATTTGACAAATGCTGTTACAAGCTTTCATCTTCTAATATTTTTCTCTGTTTCTTAATTTACATAGTAATAGAAATTAAGGTGGGTGGTAACTTTCTCTTAATGGGTAGCTGGGAGGTAGGGCTGGTTTTCACTTTATTGGTTCCAATTATATTACGAAGGGAAAAGGTAATTTGAGTGCAGTTTTTCATTTACTCTAACAGAATAATAAGACAATGTTTCTATTAAGGTCTGGGGCCCATGAACCCCCTTGAACTGGACGATTACCATGAAAAGGAGGTAGCAGAGTTAACTGGACAGATAGGATTTGACCCAGAACCTGTAAGTAATTGCAGTCACTCTCAGTTATTTAGGGGGGTAGAATCCAGATATTGGGCTCCTCCTTGCTTTGCCCACTTTTCATCTGTGTCATGAGTTTGGGCAACCAAGTTAGCAAAGGGAAAATTTAACTCATTTTGGAAGTTAATGCTGAACTAATTTGAATACCCTTATCCACTATTTGGAAAAACAAGCAAGGTTTTTTTTCCTCTTTACCGTGTTTTTTTTTTTTTTAATCAGATTTTCTACTATGCTACTGTGGCTAAAATAACTTACAAAGGAATTGATTTACAAAAAAGTAGAGCTTAACTAGTAATTTAATGAGATTCTAAATACTGTGGATCTTTGCATATTTGTATATCTTATATATTACCATTGCTTTTGAAGAGATAAAGACTTCCTCCTGATCTTAACAATAATTGAGTTGGCTGAATTACAATCAAAAGCCAATAAGTTTTCTGCAACTATCAATATATCAATAGAGACTTCCTAATCGGTTATGTGAAATGGCCTGAAAGAAAGGATCAGCCCTTTAATGAGAGAAAGTATAATCTGTTGGCTTAATTATGTAAATGAAATGAAATGACCTAGTAGTATGCATATATGTTGTTTTATTTGAAGCCTAAATTTTATCCTCTACAACTACAAAATTTGAAAACAAAATTAATATATTTTCAAAGATGTAAATTGTAGAAAGACACATAAAAAACAACTGCAATATTATTTCAATATGAACTCTTTTTAGACGAAGCAGAACACTTTAATTTAACATTAGCTTCAGCATGTCCTAAGGTGATATAAAATCATAACATCAGAAGTGGTTCCATGTACTGTGCTTTACCATTCACTAAAGGGTTATTAACTGTTTTGTTTTTCATTTGCAATGAACATTCTCTAAAGCTAGAAAAGATTATTCGAACACACATTGTCAGGTGTGTTCAACAACTGTCCAGATTTCCACAGATTTGACCCTGTAGGGTCTAGCCCCTCAGAAAGCAGCTTTATCATTTTGACAAAGAAATACATATACAGTTATACCAAAAAAGCTTGTCAAGTATAATATATGCAAAAGTATTGTGCAAGTAAATCAACACTTAAATATTTATTAACAACAAGATGAAATATACCTAAAATAATTGGAAGCTTAAAAGAAAGTTTCAGTGAATCTTTCAGGTTTCTGACTAAAGCATAAACAATGGACTCTGGGAAAGCATGTTTTAGTGGTAATAAAAATGTGTACGAGATATTTTGTTGTAGTAGAATAAAATAAAGGTACTAAAAGCTGCCTCTTGCATAAAGGCATACTGTCAAAGCATATAAGCCCTATTCTTTTTTGTTTATGACATATTTAACAAAGCATGTCAAAGAGCTGTTGGTTTTTCTTTGCTTCATAGTATTTACTCAAACTTGATTAGCAAAAGATCATAACAAATTTGTTAATAACTCAATATGGAAATTCCTCCAACTATGAACAGATTCGGTTCCAAAAGGATGTTCTTAAGTCCATTTTTTTTTTCCTTTTTGTCTTTTTTCGTGACCGGTAACGGGATCGCAACCCTCAGT
>NW_007736828.1:45456-49937 GCF_000696425.1 Galeopterus variegatus
ATATGCCCTTTCCATATTAGCTAAAAACCAATAAAGGAGAAAAATGTGCTTATATGGACCCAAATTTCAGTGTCTTTACATTTCAACATTGCAGTATACACTCCTACACCCATCTCATGTTCTCAGACTGTGAAATGGGTATGACTTTTGACCTTCAATTTGTGTCAATATCCTTATAATGCCGTATTTACTAACTGATTGATTTCCTCCTTTTTATTCCACCACTACAGCAAGAAAAATTCCATCCTGTCTTAAAAACCCCCAGGCCTCTGGAAGGACGAATTGCCCGATTGATTCAGAACCGACGTCCTCTGGAAGCTATTGTCCAGCAAAGACCACCTTCCTGTCCAGATTGTACTCCTAGAGTTCTGTGCAATTTTCATACCTTTGTACCCAGTTCTACAGAAATGATGGCACTTGGCAATAACACACCAGCCGGTGTGACCCATAAACAGCAAGATATCGAAGAGAAGATTAAGGAAGAACAAAGCTTGCTGTCTACCTATACGCTCCCGTCTTGTTACCCAACAAAAGATCTGACTAGCATTTATGACATAAAACCATTTCCCAAAATCACGGATACTAAAAAGACAGAAGATTTGTACTGGAGACAGCTGTCATTAATACCCCAACCCATACCTTACTGTAAATCAAATGATTACCTTGACTATGAACATTTTAAATCTGACATACATGATCAGTATAGTATGTGTCAAAACCCTGTTAGCCTTAGTAAGCCTGGTATTTTTCAGTGTAAACCAGACATGGAAGCTTTTGCTTTAGAACATTTTTTATGTAAGCCGGAAGAACAGTTGGGCTTGAACATGGAAAACAATGAAGAAACAAGATCTATTCTGGGTTGGATTCCTAGAGCTGGAGTGGCCAAACCTCACACCAATCTGCTGGACCTTAAGAACTCTTTTTCAAAAACTGGTGCACAAAAACGTTTCCATAAATCAATTCTGGAAGACCATAGAGACCTCAGGGATAAGGTGCATTCAGGGATGAAACACCAATTCTATGGCCATAACTCCTACTATTTCTATAATTGAAATATTCATTCTTCCCTTTGAAACCCAGCCTCTTGCAAGAAAGAAAAAAATTTAACAATTTTCTTCATGTTGCTGGATTCTGTTTTCTAGATTAAGCCATAATGACATTGTTAATGAGGTTTATGTTTTCAGGAATTTAAGTTAGGATCTGGTCAGAGGAACCCAGAAAAGGTGATGTTCTGACTTCTTGAAAAGTTTAACAATTTGGGAATAAAATGTTAGAAACAGAAAAATTTACAGTCTTTAATCTCATCTTCAAATTATACTCCAAGGAAGTTTTCCAAAATCATTAAAAGCAATGCATACAACAAAGTTGACATCATTATTTTACAAAAAGATGAAAATTTGAAAAAAACTCAAATGCTCAATAATTGACAGATGATCATACAAACTGTAGTACCTCAATAAATATGTGAATATTGTCCTTTTATAAATGTACAAAATAACATTAGGCTGAAAAAACAAATACCCAGTTATTTGAGGGACAAATGGCTCTCAAACTATATTACCTTAATAAAGTAAATATGTGAACCCTGTTTATGTAAAAATATACACAAAATAACAGTAAGTGGAAAAGATGAAACTCAAAATGCTCTACATGCATACAAGTTGGATGTATTTCCTTCCTTTTAACTCTGGTACAGAAACAACTATTTTATGCAGATAAAATTATTTTACTGTGAAGGTCTAGCAATGGCTTTAATTAGTAACTGGTGAATTCTAATTGTGGCAAGAAAGAATAGCTTGATATCAATTATTCTAGAGCCCAAACTCATCATTTTTGGTGAGCTGAGCTGGGAGCAACTGGGAGTTGAGCTAACTCACATATGCAAGCTAATTTAATGTGCCAAGAGTTACATTTTAAACATAGTTTATCATGGAAAATTCATGGAGAACGTAAGTATTTTGTTAAGATTTCTTTAATTCTTGTTTTTGTTTTGTAACCAACATGTTATTTGGTTACATCCTCCTTAAAACTATTCTGAGCTAAAATTATGGAATTTTTTCCAAAATGTATTCTATGAAGCACCAGTTCCATTAGGTATTATGGGAGGCAGACATTTACATGGTGAACTAATACTGGAGAAAACCGAGGGCAACAAAGTCAATCAATGACTCAATCACTGGATTCTCCATAGCCTGTAATATGTTATGTAATTGGGAATGTCCAAAGTTAGGGGGATATAGTGTACATGTTTCTTAAAGTAATTTGATCCCCTTATCATAGAGCATATCTTTAGACTGGAATTCCAAAGAATAAATTTTGAGTCATGCAGGTCTGCAGTATAGGAATTTGGGGTTTTAATTGCACATTTTTCTCTGGGTTGCACGGGTACAGAATTGCATTCTGACTATGAGTGTTCACTCTACCCACCTCTTGCAGGGGTGGTACAGCCTTCTCAGACATTGCTCAACGCTTTTGAGAGGAATTCAGCCCTGCCCCTAACTCTACTGATAGTGAAGGCTAATTAATGGATCTGGCCTTATTTGGTGACAAAGAATACCTACACTCCAAATGTGCTCATCAAAAGCTCAATTTAAAAAAAAAAAATCTTTTTTTCCAGCAGCTGGCCAGTATTGGGAACTGAACCCATGACCTTGGTGTTACAAAGGCCATGCTCTAACCACTGAGAAAACTGGCCAGCTGGTCAATTTTGAAAAATATTAATGGATGGTTCCAGGTTAAGATATATTGAATCCATACATCTAATTCCATTTACTCTAAAAAGCATGTTAAAACTACAGTTTTTTTGTTACTGTTTTTTGTTACTTTGTGGATTTTTTTGTTTTTTGTTTTTGTTTTTGGTAGCTGGTCGGTATGGGGATCCAAACCCTTGTAGTTACTGTTGTAAATGTTGTATTTTTTGTTTTATCCTACACACAAAAGCTTAAATAGCCAGGTTACTGGGGAGAATAGAAGCTAAGACATCAGGAACATTTTAGAAAGGAGATAGATGAAAGATAGGTCCTGACGGGCTAAATATATTAAAACCCTAAACTGGCAGTGGGGAATACAGCAGTAGTTAAACAACAGAATCCTCAAAAGGCTCAGGAACTCAGTGCCAGGAGCCTTTGGGTCAGAGAGGGAAGGCAGGGTTGGGGTTGGGGAGGGGGATTACTAAATTAAGGAAGATTGGGTGAAAGCAGAGACACACTTGGCTCTCTCCCCCCTCCACCCCCTACTCTACAGTGCTGGGCAACAGCCCTTCCTTACCCTGCTAGAAGCTCAGAGGATTATTTTCTGAAGGTAGAAGAGAGGATTGCGGGCATGGAGAACACCAAGCATAGCTGAGGACCAGGTACTGTTGTGAAAATGAGGAGTGAGTGAGTGTACCAATCAGGATCCCAGCAGGAAACAGACAGAGGATTTCACTTGAAGGAAGTTTAGTGAAGGGACTATTTACAAAGATGTGGGCAAAGTTGAGGGAGCCTCCAGGGGATAGTGAGGCTCCCAGCAACTAGCAACAACAAGAAACCTCACCACTCCCAGCCCTTCAGGAAAAGGGAAGAGCCCAGTGCTATAGTGTCTCCCACTGGACAAACCCAACCAAAAGCCAGACAGCAAGGGGGCGCAGGTGATAAAGTCCTTAGAGGTCAGTGGCTTAAGACAAGGGAGGGTGGAAAATGGATGTAGATGGAGAATAAAAGAATAACCAGCACCATGATCTTATACTAACTCCTAAGTGCCTAGAACCACAGCCCCCTTCTGCACTTGGCTGCCAGGAAACTGACAGACCTCAACTCTCCAGGAAAGAGTTCCCAACTGAGGTTGAACACTGCCTTCTTGTATCAGCTCTCATACTGTAAACAAGTGTCCTTTTCATGGTCTGTTTTGTGCCATGTTTTTCACATTTTTGTGCCTTTTGTTGGTGATTTTGGTGTTTAAGATAGCCCCCAACAATAGTGCTGAAAGTGCTATCTAATGTTCCAAAGCACAAGAATACTGTGAAAATACATGTGTTAGACATGCTTTTTCAGGCATAAGTTATAGAGCTCTTGGCCTTAAGTTCAATGTTAATGAAACAATGCAGTATATCCAGAAAAAAAATACAGTTTGATTATCTGTATGTGAGGCCACTCCAGAAAGTGTTAAAGTAATATATATGTGTAAATCTAACAAAACATGTACAGAACTCATATGCTGAAGACTATACAACACATATGAAAGAAATCAAAGAAGATATAATTAAACAGACATACCATGCTCATGGATTGGAAAACTCAACATAAAAAAAGATGTCAATTCTCCCCATATTAATATACAAGTCTAATGCAATTCCTACCAAATCCCAGAAAGATTTTTTTGTACCTATAGGCAAAATTCTTCTGAAATTTATATAAAAGGCAACTAGAGTAGCTAAAACAATTTTCAAAAAGAAGAATAAAGTGAGAGAAATCAATGCTTGATTTCAAGATTAGTTATATAAC
>NW_007736828.1:51203-60032 GCF_000696425.1 Galeopterus variegatus
CAACAAGTAAAATCACAAACAATCCAATTATAAAATGAGCAAAAGACATTAGGAAACATTTCACCAAAGAGGATATACAGATGATAAATAAGCAATGAGATGTTCAACATCATTAGCCATTAGGGAAATGCAAATATTCAAATTAAAACCACAATGAGATATATCACTACATACCTATCAGAATGGCTAAAATAAATAGTGACACCACCAAATGCTGGTAAGGCTGCAGAGAAACTGCATCACTCAGACATTGCTGGTGAGCTCTGGAAAACTGTTTGGCAGTTTCTTAAAAACTAAACATGCAACTTCCATATGAACCAAAACTGCACTCCTGGACATTTATCCCAGAGAAATGAATACTTATGTTCACACAAAAACCTATACATGAATGTTTATACTAGCTTTATTTGTAAAAGCCCAAACCAGAAACCACCCAGATGTCCTCCAATGACTGGAAAGTTTTACAAACTGTGGTAGTTCCAGACCATGGAATACTACTCAGCAATGAAAAGGAACAAACTATGATACAACCACCTGGATGAATCTACAGAGATATGTACTCACTGAAAAAAGCCAATCCCAAAAGGTTACATACTGTGTGATTCCATTTATATAACTTTCTTGAAATAACAAAAGTATAGAAATGGAGAACAGATTTTGTGGTTACCAGGGGTTAAAGATAAGGGTATGAGGAAAGTAGCTATGGCTATAAAAGTGTAATATGAGGGATGCTGTGCTGATGCAAATGCTC
This sequence comes from Galeopterus variegatus, assembly GCF_000696425.1. Taxonomy (NCBI): domain Eukaryota; kingdom Metazoa; phylum Chordata; class Mammalia; order Dermoptera; family Cynocephalidae; genus Galeopterus; species Galeopterus variegatus. The sequence continues at coordinate 51,955 of NW_007736828.1, forward strand.
TGTATCTTGACTGTTTTAATGTCAATATCCTGGTGGTGATATTGTGCTACAGTTTTGCAAGAACTGTTTTCATTGGGCGGATTTGGGTAAAGGATACCTCAGGACCCCTCTGTATATTTCTTATAGTTTTGTCTCAAAATAAAAAGTTTAATTCACAAGAAGGAGAGAAAACATCTTGCCCTGAACATTTTGTCTGAAAGAAGAAAATATTTTATTGACTCATAAAGGCTTCACAACCCTCTAATACAGATATTTAAGAACATCTGATTTAGCAAGTTAACCTAGGAAGACTTGAGATTTCCTACTAAAGCACACTGCAGTACTATATACTTTCATTATGACAAAATGAGTGTGTTCAGGGCCGGCCCGTGGCTCACTCGGGAGAGTGCGGTGCTGGTAACACCAAGGCCGCGGGTTCAGATCCCATATAGGGATGGCCNAAAAAGGCAACTAGAGTAGCTAAAACAATTTTTTTCAAAAAGAAGAATAAAGTGAGAGAAATCAATGCTTGATTTCAAGATTAGTTATATAACTACATCAATAAGACTGTGGTATTGGTGGAGGGATAAACATGTAGATCAATGGAATAGAACAAAGAACCCAGAAATAGATCCACAAAAACATACTCAACTGATTCTTGACAAATATTCAAAAGCAATTCAAGGAAGAAACATAGTCTTTTCAAAAAATGATGCTGGAGCAATTGGATATTCATAGGCAAAAGAAAAAAAATTAATCTTGACCTAAGTCCCAACTCATACAAAAATCAACTCAAAACAGATCACAGACTTAAATGTACAATGTAAAACAATAAAACTTTTAGGGAAAACATAGGAAAAATCTTCAGGATCTCAGGATAAGCACAGTTCTTATGCCTAACCCCAAAAATGTGATCCATAAAAGAAAAAACTAATAAATTGGACTTCATCAACATTAAACCCTTTAGCTGTGTGAAAGATCATGTTAAGAGGATAAAAAGTTAAAAATGGGGAGAAAATATTTGAAATATTTGCACNTGACAACACCAAGCCAAGGGTTGAGATCCCCTTACCGGTCATCTTTAAAAAAAAAAAATGAGTGTGTTCGATAGCAAATGCTAACTAATTAACAATATGTAAATGGTATTTGAAAATTCTAAAAGTAATCTAATAACTCAGTATGTTTATGCGATACTTGCATATCCATTACTGTGTGTATTAGTCTGTGTCTGTTGCTTATAACATATATGCCTGAAACTGGGTGATTTATAAGGAAAATGAAATTTATTGCTTACAGTTTCTAATGCTGGGAAATCCAAAGTCCATCTGGTGCTGGTGACAGCAACCCAGGGGTCTCACATTGCAAGATGGTGGAAGCAGAGAAGGCAGAGCGAGAGCAAGAGAGGGACAGACTCTCCTCTCTCTTCTTTTAAAGCCCTCAGAAACACACCCCTGACCACCATTTTTAATTCATTCACTAAGGCATGGTCTGACAATCTAATCACCTCTTCAAGGCCCCACCTTTCAATTACTGTTAATAGGATTTCTCACCCTGTAACAGTCACAGTGGGGGCTAAGTTTCTAATACATAAAACTTGGGGGACACAACTCAACTTCAGTGAGTTTTGAAGGACATAATTCTATCCACTACACTGGTGTATTATTAAATTGATAGCAACAATAAATCACACAAAGGCAAATTGCAAAATCTAACTTATATGTAATCAGTGCTTGTCACGTAGTTGGCACATTTCACTACTCTGGGACTTCTGATCCTGCCTATACACACAAAAATACCTCTCTTTACACACCCATACCATGAAAGATGCTAAGAGAAAAAATGAGTAAACAAGTGTTTTTTTTAAATTTCCTTCCTTTACTGAAATTGTTTTGATGGTTCAGGAGAGACAGTAAGCATAGTGGTTATACATTCAGGGCTTAGTCTATAAGTCAGACAAACCTGGGCAGAATCCTGACTTAGAAATTTAGCTGTGTGATTCAGGCAATTTACTTATGTACAGTCGGGATAATGATAGTGCCTACTTCATAGAATTGTTGTGAGGATGAAATGAGGTTAAGTTTGTAAAGCACTTGGTACAGTACCTGGACTACAGGAAGTACTCAGTAAATGTTTAGCTCTTCTTATACACTCTTAAACAAAATTACGAGGCCATTGTTTTGAACCGAGACCGGACCAAACCAAAATGGAATCACTCATGCTAAATGCCACATAATGAAACTGAAATTTTAAGGAAGGAGATGGATCCCAAAACAAGCTAGTTTTTCCTGAAAACAGGAGATTCTAGTATACCTGAGTCAGCATAATAAGGAAGTCTCCTTAACCCTTACCAAAAAATGTAACCCAAAGTAACTTGACATTAACCAGTTTTTTTCCTATTGTTCTGTTTCCTTGCTCCCCCCCTTACAAAACCCACTGTTCTTCTATTGCCCCGTGGAAGCTCTCATTCTGTTTTGTAGAATGGAGGCTGCCCTAATTCATGAAATGTAAAATAGTCCAACTGTTTTGAAAAATGTCTGGCAGTTCCTCAGATGATTAAACATAGAGCTACCATATAACCCAGCAATTCCACTCCTAGGTATATACCTAGGAGAAATGAAAGCGTATGTACCTACACAGAAACTTGTACATGAATGCTTATAGCAGCATTATTCATAACAGCCAAAAGGTGTAAACAACCCAAATGTCTATCAGTGGATGAATGGATAAACAAAATATGGTATATCCACACAATGGGTTATATTATTCAGCCATAAAATGGAATGAAATTCTGATGCTACAACATGGATGAACCTCAAAAACACTACATTAAGTGAAAGAAGCCAGTCACAAAAGACCACATTCTACATGATTCCATTCATACAAAAGTCCAGGATAGGGAAATCTAGGGACAAAAAGACTAGTGGCTGCTTAGGTCTTGGGTAGGAAGGTGGAAGGGGGGAATAGAGGGTGAAAACGAAAGGGTATGGGGTTTCTTCTTGATGTGATGAGGATGTTCTAAAATTGACTATAGTAATGGTTGCACAACACTGTGAATATACTAAAAATCATCAAATTATACACTTTAAGTGGGTAAACTATGGTATGTGAATTATAGCTCAATAAAGCTGTTAAAAATGTTGTGAAAGACTTCTTTGGAAACACATTGAAATAACTGTTCTCTGGAGCAAGATGCTGCCTTGAAATGTGCTCCCTGATTTTAACAGGGATAACAGAATCCCTGGCTGGAAAAAGCCAAGCTAACGCCTAACTGTCAGAGGCACAGTGGAAACAGCTATTGTAATAGGCTGCAGGAGAGGAGAGTAATCAGAGCAGTTTGCTCCAGAGGGATATTTGGCCATGGCTAATTGTTCTTGGGGTACTTAGGATTGAAACAGACAAGCAGCACACTAAAGTTTACATGATCTGTATAACCAAAACATTATAGCTAAAAAAAGATTCAACTTTTGTCATAGTCTCTTGCCAAAACTCAATCAGGTCACAATTTTTGAACGTGATTAATGAGAGCAAAACTAGGTGCCATAAGGAAAGGCTCTGTAAATAACCCCACAAGTATCTATTCCAAATCTTCTACCTAGCATTTTCACAAAGGAATTCAAGAGATAACTGCACTAGAGAAGGAGAAAAACCTATTTCTTTCAATATTGTTAAGCATTGGTTTTTAGCCAACACTAATCCCTTACAACCCAGAAGACTACTGTGATCCACTAGTCAGTCGAGCCTTGGAGGTTTTTCCCCAAGTTTGCCTGTTGGTGGAGCCAACAGGACCACAGGCATGCTGGGATTCTCTCTCCAGTTCTTGAATGTGTAGTTGGAACACTTATACTCACTAATTAGCACAATCCCTACTTCGGTTTCTTAACCTATAAAATAAGAAGGGACCTAATAGTAAAGTATCTTGAACGCCCTTTCCCAAATAAAATAAATTCAAGAAAGTCAAGAAGGACATAAGGCAGGAATACAGTGCCACCATCAAAGACTCAAAAAATTCATTCCTGGTCACCTAGTGTTAGAAAAGAAAAAGAAAAAAAAAGACTTGAAAGTGCAAGGGTGATTATTCCTGTCACATCCCATTCAAATCACCTAGTTGGTCTATTCACAAGATAGAGGGATTTAGGAGAATGAAAATGTATTATTTCAAATTTAATAAGATAATGATGCTACTTGAAATTGCTGTCCCATATAAAGTAATAGTACACTCCTTTTCTATCCTCTGGAAGAATTTATTGAAGTTGCTGGGATTATTTCTTCCTTAAATGTTTGGTATAATTTCCAGTGAAGTCATCTGGACCTAGAGTTTTCTTTCTGGAAAGGTTTTAAATTACGGATCCAATTTCTTTAACAGTTATAGGACTATTCAAATTTGTTTTTTATTCCTATACCGGTTTCGAGAAATGGTATTTAAGAAATTTTTTATTTAATATTTACATTTTTAATAATATAATGCATTTTTAAACTGACAAATAAAATTGTAATATTTATCATGCACGTTTTGAAATATATACAGTTCAGAATGGCTAAATACAGCTAATTAACATTGCGTTACCTCACAAAGCATTTTTGTGGTGAGAACTCTTAAAATCTACTCAGCATTTTCCAAGAATATGATAAATTGTTTTTAACTATAGTCACCATGTTGTACAATAGATCTCTTGAACTTATTCCTCCTATCTGAAATTTCCATCCTTTGTCCAACATCACCCAACCCCAGTCCCCACCCACTGCCCCAGCCCCTGATAACCACCATTCTACTCTCTCCTTCTATGAATTCAAGTTTTTTAGATTCCACATATAAATGAGATCATGCAGTATTTATCTTTCTGCACCTGGCTTATTTCATTTAACATAACATCCTCCACGTTCATGCATGTTGTCACAACTGACAGGATTTCCTTTTTTATAGCTGAGTAGTATTCCTTGTGTCTATATGCCACATTTTCTTTATCTATTCATCTCTGATGGACACTTAGACTGACTTCATATCTTGGCTATTGTGAATACTGCTGCAATGAACATGGGAGTACAGATATCTCTTTGATATACCGATTTCATTTCCTTTGGATATATACCCAGTAGAGGGATTGCTGAATCACATGGTAGTTGTATTTTTAGGGTTTATTTTTTTTTACTGTTTTCCATAGTGTCTGTACTAATTTACATTCCCACCAACAGTTTATAAGAGTTCCCCTTTTTCCACATCCTCACCAATACTGTTTGTTATCTTTCATCTTTTTTATAATAGCCATTCTAACAGGTGTAAGGTGGTATCTCATGGTGGTTTAAACCTGTGTTTCCCTGATGATTAGTGATGTTCAGCATTTTTTCATATACCTGTTGGCCATTTGTATGTCTTCTTTTGAGAAATGTCTATTCAGGTCCTTAATCCATTGTTTAATCGGGTTTTTTGTTTTCTTGCCATTGAGTTGAGTTCTTTACATATTTGGATATTAACCTTTTGTCAGATGTATGGTTTGCAAATATTTTCTTTCATTCTGTAGGTTGTCTCTTCATTGTGTTGATTATTTCCTTTGCTTTCCAGAAGCTTTTTAGTTTGATGTAGTCCCATTTGTCTATTTTTGCTTTTGTGTGCGCTTTTGGCATCAATAATGCTTCTTTACTATCTTTTTAATGTCTACAAAATGTAACGATGCTTCTTTTTTCATTTTTCATACAGATTTTTAGTGTCTTTTTTCTTGACATTTCTTACCAGATTTTATCCATTGTCCATTCTTTTACTTTCAAACTTTCTGTATCCTTATGTCTTAGATACATCTCTAGTATAGACAAAACATTTGAGTTTTTGAAAAATCCAGTTTAAAATATTTGTCTTATAATTGTGGAATTTAGAACCTTTAATGTAATAACTGATCTATTTGGGTTTTAATCTACCATCTTACACTGTGCTTTTTATTCCCAACCCCCTCTTTTCCTTTTTAAGAAAAATTAATTATCATTCCACTTTTCCCATCACTTTGGAAAATATACACAATTTGTCTGTTATTTTATTAGTTTCCCTGGAAACTAAAATATGCCCTCTTCCTGAATCAGATGCAAGGAACTTAGGATATTTTAACCCACTTACTTTTATTCTGACTTCCATGCTATTCTTGTCACATATATATTTAACTACAAAAGACATTATTACTATTACTATTTAAACAGTGTTAATTTGAATTCAACCACATATTTGCCTATTTTATTGCTCATGATTTCTTCCTTCATCTCCGATAATTCAATCTGTAATCATTCTCCTTTTACCCGAAGAACACACTTTACAATTCCCTTCAGTGTGGATATGCTGGTGGCAATCTCAGTTTTTGCTTCAAATGTCTTTCTCTTTCATTCCTAAGAGATACTCTTGCCAGATAAAGAATTTGACAGTTATTTTCTTTCAGTATATTTAAGACATTCATCTACTGTCTTCTCACTTCCACTGTTGCTATAGAGAATTCAAATGTCAGTCTAATAGTCAGTTCTTTGAATGTCAATGTTTTCTTGTTTGGGTGTTAAGTTACTGTCCTTGTCTTTGGTTTTTTACCATCTTGGGATTCATTGGATTTCCTGAATCTATGGATTGATATCATTCATCCAAATATTGCTTTTATCTCATTCTCTCTCTCTCCTTCTAAAACTCCACTTAAAAGTACATTACACATTACCACTGTATCCTCTTAATTTTAATTATTTTTTAGTTCCAGAATTCTATTTGATTCTTTTCCAAATATATTATGTCTCTTTTATGATTATTATAGTTTCCAGTTCTCTTTTAAATTTTTCAAGATTGGCTTTTATTTCTAGACATAAATGTTTTACAGTCTATCTAGTAATTCCTAAATTGGGAGTCCCCATGATCTCTTTCTTGTTTCTGTTGGTTCTCATTCATATTGTGTGTCTAATTATCTTTCTTTGCTGAATACTTTATTTGAAAATCTTATTTGTAGAAATAATTTGAGGCCTAGCTGATATTGTCTTCTTCCAGAGAGCATTTTCATTTGGCTTTGCCAGATACCTGGAGATGACAGAACTCCTTATTCCAAGTTCAAAACTTAAGGTCTTCCTTGCCCAACTAGAAAAGATGTCAGGCTGTATACTTTGTAAGATCAGGTTTACTTCCAGTTCACTCTCACCACCAGGATGCAGCCTAAATGCTGACCTAAAGCATTATAAACAACCCTCTGCTATAGGTTCCACAACCTCTGTTAAGTCCTGAATTGATATTGTTAGTAGATAGATATACATATATAGGTATATGTACATCTATTTATCTATAAATAGAGAAATATATGTAGATATATCATCTACTATTCCCAGTGATCAATCCCTTTATCCTAGTATTTACACCCTTATCAATGTCTTTCCTAGACTGTACCAGGGACAGTCTCTGTGACCAACAGCAGAAGTGATGGTATGTCACTTCTAAGATGACATTATAAAAGACTGCCTTCTGTCTTAGATTCTCTCTCTCTCTCTCAACAAGCTTCCATATTATAAGTAGTCCCATTGAGACACCTCTAGTCAAGAGTCAACAGGGAACTAAGACCAGAAAACAATCATGTGAGTGAGCTTGAAATTGGATTCTCCAGTCCTATTTGAGGTCTCAGATAACCGTATCTCTGTCCATTAGTTTGGCTGCCACCTCATTAGAGACCCTGAGCCTGAACCCTCCAGCTAAGCTGCTTGTAGATTCCTGACCCACAAAAACTGTAATGTGTATGTTTTAAACTGCTGAGTATCAGGGTGACTAGTTATGTAGCAGATAACTAATATAACCAGTTTTTTGAATTGTCTTCAGCAAGAGAGTTTGTCTGCATTAATTATTCTGCCATTCCTAGAAGCAGAACTTCTGACAAGCTGTTTATTTTTATTCTTTCCTATCATCTTTGGGACAGAGTAAATTTTTTAATTCCATTTTACCTTAAAATATTTCTTAAGTTACACACTCTATTCCTATTCATTTAGTGATTATGCTTAACATTTTAACATGAATACTTCATTTATAGAATATTTTGAACTTAGAACTAAACTCTGATCACACCCTCCCATCTTACGTGTTATTATCCAACATTTTAACTACCTTGGTT
>NW_007736829.1:0-6967 GCF_000696425.1 Galeopterus variegatus
GAGTCAGGCAGAGAAAAAGAAATACCACATGTTCTCACTTATTGGTGGGAGCTAAAAAGTAAACAAATTAATTTACCCACAAACACACACAAAAAAAAACCGGGGGGTGGGGGGTGGGGAAGAAGATATAACAACTATACTTTTTTTGAAGTTGTTACAACAAGCAAACGGAAAGGACATTCTTGGGGGGGAGGGGAGAGAGGGAGGAGGGCGGGAGGTGTCGGTGATGGGCCATAATAATCATATACATTGTATATTGACTAAATAAAAATTAAAAAAAAAAAAATGAAAGAGGAGACATTACAACTGATACCAGAGAAATACAAAGAATCGTTAGAGACTATTATAAACAACTATACACTAACAAATTTGAAAACCTGTAGGAAATGGATAAATTTCTGGACATGTACAAATTACCAAGACTGAACCAAGAAGACATAGAAAACCTGAACAGATTAATAACAAGCAATAAGATTGAAGCAGTAATTAGCAATTGAAAAATTAATTAGCAAGTCAATAAATGTCATACACCACATTAACAAAATCAAGGACAAAAACCATATGATTATCTCAATAGATGCAGAAAAAGCATTCAACAAAATTCAACATCCCTTCATGATAAAGACTCTCAGCAAATTAGATACAGAAGGAAAGTATCTCAACACAATAAAAGCAATACATGACAAGCCCACTGCCAATATCATCCTGAATGAGGAAAAGTTGAAAGCTTTTCCTTTAAGGACAGGAACGAGATGATGCCCACTCTCACCACTTCTTATTTAACATCCTATCGAGAGTACAAGCCAGAGCAAGCAGTCAAGAGAAAGAAATAAAGAGCACCCAGATTAGAAAAGATGAAGTCAAACTGTCCCTGTTTGCAGAAGATATGGTCCTATTTATAGAAAAACCTAAAGATTCTACCAAAAAACTCTTAGAGCTAATAAATGACTTCAGTAATGTTGCAGGATATAAAATCGAAATGCAAAAATCAGTAGCATTTTAATACTCCAATAACAAACTAGCAGAAAAAGAAATCAAGAAAGCAAGCCCATTTAAGAGTCACCAAAAAACCAAAATACCTAGGAATCAGTTTGACCAGGGAGATGAAACATCTCCACAATGATAACTACAAATCATTGCTCAAAGAAATTAAAGAGGACACAAAAACATGGAAAGATACTCCATGATCTTGGATTGGAAGAATTAATATTGTGAAAATGTCCATACTACCTAAAGAGATATACAGGCTCAATAAAATCCCCATCAAAATACAATGACATTCTTCACAGAAATAGAAAAAACAATCCTAACATTCATATGGAACAACTAAAGTCCCCAAATAGTCAAAGCAATCTTGAGCAAAACAATAAAGCTTGAGGCATAACACTCCCTGACTTCAAATTATACAACAAAGTTATAGTAACCAAAACAGCATGGTACTGGAATAAAAATAGACACCCAGACCAATGAAACAGAGTAGATAAACCAGAAATCAGCCAACATACTTACAGTTAACTGATCTTTGACAAAGGCAACAAGAACATACATCGGGGAAGAGACTGCCTCTTCAGTAAATGGTTCTCAGGGGGAAAGAAGTGGTAGTGTCATATAAGATGCAGTGATCAAAGGGCAGGTCAGTCTCAGTTATCATGCAGAAAGTTTGCTGTATTGATTTGAAGCATAAAGACAGTGAATCCAGACGGCAGCCTTCAATATACTGGAGTTAAACAGGAGGTATGGTCACTAGAAGATCAAGCAATTTGAGACAATACTCTGTCCAGGACAACTTAGATGCAACATTTCTTCCCAATTCCTCTAACTTCCATGAAGATAGATTGTGACAGGCAGAATAATAGCACCCCCAAAGTTGTCCACATCCTAATCACCAAAGCCTGTGAATATGTTATGTTACAGGGCAAAGGAGTTTGGCAGGTGTGCTTAAATTAAAGCTCTTGAAGTGGAAGAATATCTGGATTATCCAGGTGGGACCAATGTACTCACAAATGTCCTCATAAGAGAGAAGCAGGAGGGTCAGAATCAAAGAAGGAGATGTGACTATGGAAGTGGAGGATAGAAAGATATCATTGCTGGAAAAGGGCCATAAACCAAAAAATGAGGGTGGCCATTAGAAGCTGGAAAAGGCAAGAAACAGACTCTACATTGAGTCTCCAGAAGGAATGCAACCTGTTGATGCTTGATTTTAGCCCAGTGAGACTAATCTTCAGACGTCTGACCTCCAAAAGTATAAGATAATAAAACTGTGTTGTTTTAAGCCACCAAGTTTGTGACAGGTTGTCACAGCAGCAATAGGAATACATAGACTTTCTCTGAACACCCCTGGTCTGTACCCACCTCTTATCCCCCTCCCTGGACTTGCAGAGAGAAGCCAGACATAGTTAACTTAGCCCCTCCTTGTTCCCTTCCTCCTGAGAGGCAGCTCTTGCAGAAAGCACATACTTTCCTCAGCTCCTCCATGCCATCACTTTTACTAGTACCAACCTCATGTAGGGTGGGTGGGAAGTGTCTGCAGTCTTTTAGTGCTGTGTCTGGGTGGGTAAGTCCAGTGCTGGGGCTACATTTAGGATATATGCTACAGCAAGTATGTAAGCCATGTCTTTCAATCCAGCTTTTATAAGTAATAAAGCTCATGTTTTGATCTCCATCTGTCTGCTTTACAAATGTTTCAGAACTCAGGCAGGAAAAGGAGAAAAGGGGACAGACTCCAGCTGCAGTCAGTGAGACTCTCAAAAGTTATACAGGCTACTAGGATGGGATTCAGTTCTCAAAAGGAGACATCAGGACAGAAATCCAGCCCTTATATTGAGACAGTGGGGAAGACTGAGATTGCTCTCCTTAGGAATAAGAAAGCATGTGGAACTATATCCAAGGTCTTATCAAGGCAGCCATTGTAAAGCTTACCTGGGCAGGAGGGAAGAAGAGCTATTGATATATATGTTGTCCCTGTTAGGATTGTTGTGGAAGTAGGGCACCTCTGAGACTGCAGGTGAGGTTTTCCGTGGATCTAGCTTCAGGTCATCAGAGAACACAAGGCTACAGCTGGCATTTTAGGTGCCTAGAATGCCAACACAACCCACCTAAGATGTGCTCGTGTTCTGTTTCCAAATAAGAACCACCTTCAAAACCAGACAAAGCACTGCAAGAACATGACTTGGCATCTTCAGTCTTCCAAAAAAGAGAAAGCAGTCTCCCTCAAATTTCTCAATCAATCCCATGAGCTAGTGCTCTGATGATTTCATCATTAAAATTCTACTTCAGACCACAGAAAGACCACAGAAGGGAAAAATAAATGTATACAGAAGTTCTGTTGAGGTCTAATTATTGCTGATTTTTGTTAGACAGAGTGAATATGTTGAATTACACTCTACTCACTTCTAGATGAATTAAATGGGAGAGATTCATCATCCTCCCTGTAGGCAGAAAGCAAACAAAAGTTTTCTATCTTTTTCATTAATTTTTCATCAGAAGAAGAACATATTGGCAAGGCCATTAGGAAACACATTGATTGCAATTATCAATCATTTAACAAAATTGGGAAGGCACCTCCCAGCTATGGATTGATCACCAGTGAGGCTGGTTCTAATGATCTTCATCATTAGCACAGCAGAGCAGGAGCTAAGCCCAAGTATTTGTTTCTAGGAGCAGGCCACAGGGAGCATCAGCCCCCACAGTGAGGGTTTACAGCCCAAATGAAACTTCATCACTCAAGAAAGTGGAATGCAGCCAAACCCTGGGAACAGATCATTCCTGCCTCCCTTCTCTTCTTTTGCTTACCTTCAACTTTTAGAACCTTCCCAAGGCTAGATCATTGCAGAAAATTATCAAAGAGAGTTGATGAAAGTTGGAAAGTTCTTCTTTGGTCATCAGGATGAAATGCAGACTATTTGGAGAAAGCAGGTAGATAAGGAAGGTGGAGGGGCAACAAAGAACAACAGGAGCTCTGCCTTGGAGACACAGAAGGAATGAGAGGAGCAAACTTTCTCTGTTTCTCTGTTGACAAAAACTCTATTTTTATGTTTACAAACATTTTACATTTTGAAGCAGTATTTAGATAGTTAGGTTCCATGATAAGGCACATAGCACCTAAGCAGAGCATCATGTGTGTACAGATTGACCTAATGTATATGGGAAAAGTTAACATTACAAATTCCCAGTTTACGGGCAAATTCCCAGTTCTCAGAGAGTAGAGAAGCAGCTTAGTACATGTGCAGTTAAATGGCTTTGAACTTTTAGTTGGAATAATGCAATCCTAGGAAGCTATATGATCAAGAAGGCTTTTTACTGCTTCACAAAGGTAAATGGGAAATGAGACCCTAGGAGTGATTCTTCCCACCCCGGGTCATGTAGGCATGGATGTCAGGTAGCAGAATGTTGATATTATTGAATTCTATCACATAAAAGCTTGAAAATTTTAATACATATTTTATTCCTAAAAAATGTACAATGTCCTTGTTAAGTTCCTCATCTGCCCTCCTACATTTTTACTCATTACACATGTATTGAGTACCTACTATCTGCCAGGCACTGTTAGGCTCAGAAATAAAAAATGAAAAATTTCAGAGACCCTGCCTTTAAGGAGCTCATAACCCATGGTGTCTTAGTCAATTCAGGCAGGTATAAAAAAAAAAAATACCATAAACCGGATGGCTTATAAAAAACAGAAATTTATTTTTCACGATTCTGGAGATTGAGAAGTACAAGATTAAAGTGCCAGCAGATTTGGTGTCTAGTGAAGGTCCCCTTTCTGGTTCATAGATGGTTGTCTTCTCACTGTAACACTGCATGGCAAAAAGGGGAAGGCAGCTCGCTCGGATCTCACTTATAAGAGCACTAATTCCGTTCATGAGGACTCTACCCTCATGACCTGATCATCTCCCAAAGGTCCCATTTTCAAATACCATTACATTGGGCATTAGGATTTAAGATATGAATTTTGGGGGGATATAAACATTCAGTCTATAGCACATGGGAAAGACAGACATGTAATAAAATATAAAATATATGGAAGAGTATCTGTGTTAGTTATGCTTGCCTTGACGCATGCTAGTGTGGTCCTGGTCTGTCAACTGCCACTTACTGTTCTGCAAGGAGACAAACACAGAAATTAAGAACATGCCCTTAGAAACTTTTATAGAAATTTGAAATTACAGCAACATCCACGTGCATGATCACTTTTCTAATAATTTATATTGGATGTTTCAAAAGTATCAAACCAAGAAAGAAGATTTTTCTAAAAAAATTTTGTTCTTCTCTACAGATCTTTCGAGAAACACTGCTTAAAGTTTTAAGGCCTTCAATATTATCCTTAAGTGAAGTTAAAGTATGTAGGCAAATAGGAACACTTAAAAATTCTTTTCCCATCCTCCATCAACTATGAGGGATTTGACAGTTTTCTTAAAACAGAATCATTGCAAAGTCTAGAAATCTGCTTAAAGGCTTTCCTAAGTTTGTAACTAATAGCCTGCGAGCCTTTTTGCTATCTGAAAACTGCACACAAGTTTATTTACCCTGAACAGTATTTTTGAATTTGATTTTATATACCACACTTAGAATTCACAGAATTCCAAAAAAGTCTTTCTTTTCACGTTTTCTGAATTTCCACAGGACCCTCAGGGAACCACAGCAGATAGAATAAAGTATTTACTATTTACTGGCACCACCGGTGACTCATCGTCCTGCCCCGAGGTGGCGGGTCCCTGAGCCAGCCCGGTGAGGAGGGGTCGCCCTCAGCCCCTCTCACCCCCAGGAGCCCGATCCCCTATGCATCGGCCCCGCCCCCGCGATGTCCCCAGTGGAACTCTATCTCCATGACAACGCTGAGGCGGCCTCAGGAGACGAGCCTGTGCAGGGGGCCGGTGGGCCGTAGAAGCCGGGCCTCCCCACCAGGGGCCGACACCAGCCCTGAGGTGCGCTGCTGGCCCAGGAGGGGGCCGCCCTTCAGGAAACTTCTGAGGGTCGAGGAGGACACGGGGTATTTGACTCCAGGCAGCCAACCAGCTAATGCCAGCCTTGAGGCCCTCCCTTCTCTGTCCCTTTTCTAAAGGCCTGGGGAATCACTGAGTGAAGTCCCCAGACCTGCAGCCTGGAAGGGGCCGGGTCAGTGACATGATGTCCTACTGGGGACAGGCTGTCTGGGCTCCTCCTCCCCACTGGGCTGGACAGTGATTTGGGGAGACTCAGGCTCTGGTGGTTCCCAAGTACTAAATCTCCTGGACCCAACACACCCCACTTGGATTGGACAATTGCAGTCTGCCTCCCATCCTGCCCATGCTGAAGGATGGCCCCCTCTCCAGCCATGCCCCTTCCTCCCCCACCCCAGCCAAGAACTGGCTGCTTCCATATGGCTGCACTAGGTCCTGGCTGAGCCACCCAGACTCCCCTGAGGGAGTCCTGGGACCTGCTTGCTGCTCTGGGTTCCAGACAGCTATATGAGGGCTGTTTACAGAGAGGAGGAAGTGGCTCCGAGTGAGACACCAGATGCTTCTGAAAAGACAGCTTCTCTTCACAGAGAACAGAATTTTTCAGCAGGATTTTCCTTTCAGCGAAAACATAATTTGACTTGGAAAGGACCCCAGGGGAAAAGCCTGAAACCACAGCTGTCATGGTGTGGCCATGAGTTAGTAGACGTGTGCCCTTGTTTACCTCAGTTCGTCTCCTTTTCACCCTTGACTGTTTGTTCTGTTTCTAGTCATGGAGGAAGAGAAAGATGGCTGCTCAGAGGTATGTATACCAGGGGACCCTTAGAAATCGGAATCAGGGCCGGCCCGTGGCTCACTCGGGAGAGTGCAGTGCTGATAACACCAAGGCCATGGGTTCCATGGAGGAAGAGAAAGATGGCTGCTCAGAGGTATGTATACCAGGGGACCCTTAGAAATCGGAATCAGGGCCGGCCCGTGGCTCACTCAGGAGAGTGCAGTGCTGATAACACCAAGGCCATGGGTTCGGATCC
>NW_007736829.1:7360-18609 GCF_000696425.1 Galeopterus variegatus
CTGGCTGAGCATGGTGCTAACAACACCAAGCTAAGGGTTGAGATCCCCTTACCGGTCATCTTTTAAAAAAAAAAAAAAGAAATTGGAATCAGAGCCTTAGAAATCCCAGTAGGAGTATTTCTGGACCAAAAGTAGAGTCTTCTACAGGGCATCTGCCCTGTCTCCCTCTTTGGCCTGTGGCTTCTCAAAGCCTGAAAAGTGTGGAGGTGGTATCTGGGCCCCTTCTGTTGCCTTGTTAAAGCTGCTAGCCCTTGCTAGACACCCAGCCTTCACAGCATGGGCAGTCAGATGTGGCCGCTGGGCATTGCTTGAGGACCTATCTTTTCTTCCCTAAGGTCATAATTGTTATTTCCCCTTAGGACTTTGCTCGTCTTGCTTAAGGTGTTTTTCTCAGTCAAACATCAGCAGCCACATGAGAAAAGCTTTTAATCCTAAACCAGAAAAAATGATCCATTAAAACAATAGCAAAAAGCTAGAAAAGGCTGAGATGCTCAACCCTAGGAGATTGTGTAAATAGGGAATGGGCCATCCAAATGATAGGCCTTTCCTTGGATAATCTGATTGTCTGAGAAGTGGTTGCTGAGCTCCAAGGAACACATTTCCTTAAGTGAAGGGCATGGTCGTGTGTGCTTTTGTGTGCCCTGACTGATATGTTCCTGAGAGCTGAGCAATGGGTGATTGGGGGAAAGGAGTCTAGGTACCCCGGTTCTGAAGCAAAGAGTCCCCATTGCTTACATCTGCCTCCTGAACCACATTCAAAGAGTTGAGTTTTCTGGGGCACTTACTTCTGTTTCCATGCAGCATTGTGCCTTCGAGAATTTTTTCCTAGTGCCTCTCAGATTTTCTTGGTTTTCTGGCATAGATTGATGCATCTGAGTCCTGGCTTTCTGAAGGTCAGGGAGCTGCTTTAGTCCTTAGCGCTGGTGTAGAAACTTGAAAGTATTAACAAGTAGCCTCTGCTGCCTCATTCAGTTCCTGGCTGCTTTGGAGGAAGGTGTAGATACCAGGAGGAATGGAGAGATGCTGCTTGTCTGGCTGGTGTCTTTTGCTAATTTTCTCTTTGACTTCTTGGGGAATCAGCAGCATCCTCTCCTGGCTGCCCACACACCATCCTGCCTTCACCTCTCTCTTCCCTTCCTTCCTCCCTCCCTGCCAAGGATCTGGACTTCTGAAGTCCCCAAGGAGACAGTAGGATAGGAGCAGATCCTTCTCTGGTATTTCTTCTTTGTTTGGCTTGTGCTGAATGTTCTTAAAATCCAGATGGGTCCTTGTGGTTTCTGAGCACTGCTGCCATGAGGGCTCCTATGTGCCCTGGGGCTGGCAGCATGTGGTCCTATTGGTGTTCAGAGACACTGAGAGGTGGCCTTGGCCTCCTCTGTAGCTAGGGCTAGCTTCCCTAGACTTGCATCCTGAAGAGCTGGAGAGCGGAAGGTTCAGGATTCAGGTGCATTAATGACGCATTTCTTGTTGACAGCACAGGTTCTGTCCCCTGCCCCACTGTATCCCAGAGCCTGAGGAAGACAGGGTGCTCTCTGAGTGCTTCTTAGCGGGTGGGCTCAAAGGACCTCCCCTGGCAAGATTTCTTTCTGCAAATCTCCAGGACTTCTGACTTCCTCCCTAACTCCCAGCTCTATTGTTGCTTCCCTGATGAGTCTGGGCTCGGAAGCCAAGCCACACCCATCCTTACTGCTATATGCTCCACTGCAGGCTGGCTTCTGTCCGGGCACTGCCCTGTGCTCATGGGCACTGCAGTTCGTGGAGGCACATTCACAGTCCATCATGGTAACCAGCTCATGTGCTTTTCTGAGGGCAGGATCAGGGGGGAAGAGTACTGTGGCCTGTTTTACCATTTGCTTCTCCCACCCTCTGGCTCATTCCTGCTCAACTTGTGGTTGAGATGGGGCAGGGCTCCTCCGTGTCCTTGCTGTCAGGTGGTATTGCTGACAGGTGCCCTGTTTCTGATATCACCCAGGCAATGGGGATTGCAACTGGAGCTCTCCTGGCACTGGCCCTTGTTGGTGTGATCGTCTTTTTTGTGTACAGAAGGATTAAACGATTTCGTGAGTATCTTGGTTCAGACTCTAGCTCTAGGAAAGAGGATGATGGCTTGGAAGGGTCTGGGGAGGTGCAGTGTCTTGCACTGTGTTTACAGCTCCTAAAAGTAGCCCTCAAGCCTATGATGGCTTTCGTTGGAATCTGGTGGTTTGCTCAGGCTCAGGCTGAGCACATCAGTTCAATGAAGCCAAGTCTGTTCAGAGCCTTTTCTGCTGTCCTTTCCCAAGGAAAAAATTTACCAACTTTAGCTTACTCCCTATAATCTCTGCCATGTGTCAGCCCTCACTTCCTGTATGTGCCATTCCCCAGTACTTTGTAACATCCCTATCAGTACCAGCATCACTATCACCAAAGTCTAGGACAGAAGGTTGAATTTACTACCAAGCACGATACCAGGTAATAACAGCTAATCAGGTATGAAATGTCCAGGCATGAAATGGAGAAAGTGTTATTTGAAGATTTTTCACAATCCTCCCTGAACATTTTAATAACACATGTCTTAAAGAGCCTAGGTGAATTTCACTGAAACAGAAAAATGAAAAAAAAAAATTGTTTAATGCTAAACAAGAGAAAATCAGCAATTGGACATTTAAAACATTTACCATAATGGACCAGAATTTATTCAGAACCAAGCATCAATTACAAGTTCCAAAAACGACTCCACTGTGTACTGTATAAGAACTAAAGAATGAAAGTTATCTAGTATTAAAAAAATTAGTCATCGCTTATTTTGATTATGTCTATCACTTACTAACATGGAATCAAATAATTACTATTAATCCACCAAAGTAACTAATATGAAACTAACAAAATGGCTTGAAAGTAATACTAAAAGGAGAGTGAATCATTCCCAGAATATAAAATTATATAATTCACATTTTGAAGATTAAAAATAAAGTATGAGAATACTTAATAACCTCCTTCAATTGAAAGGAATTATTTATGTTGGTACAAAGAGTATAATTAAATAGAAGAGGATGAATAACAACATGAAAACTGAAAACTAGTGTGAAAACTCCCAGATGGTGGGAAATACACAAATTATCTCATTATTATTTTTCAATATTTATTAGACCTCCTGTTTTCCAAATGGTGCCACTTACAAAATTCCGAGCATACATAGTGAAGGATCTGGCATGGTTTATAGACTCAGAAAAAATGGTGGAACCATTGAAGTTTTTCTTTAAATGGTCTTCCCACCTGCCTTTTAACACTACTTCTCAGTAGAGTTATTGGGAAGCTATTAGAGATGACTGAGTTGATGTAATTCAAACTTTGGCCTTCTGTTTAGGCTGTCAAGTCAAAAATTATCCACCCCCATACAAGACCATCCAAATTCATAGTCTCTTTTCTAGACAAAAAAAAAAAAAAAATCAATTGGATTCAAATAATTCCTAACAGGTTTAATCCACTGATGGTGGATGTTGTCAATGCCCATATCCCTGTGACTTTCCACAGCATCCCTGTGCCTGAGGTTGTTTCCAGAAATGTGGAAGGTTGAACTGTACATGAAACAGGCCAGAAGTGCTGAGGAATTAACCGCAGCCTGGAGCAGCCCTCACCCAATGATATGACAGTAGGGAATTAGTATGTAAATATCACAGTTCCTTCCCCCTCAGTTAGAGAATTTTAAATAAGTTTAATATATTTCCTAGAGTTCCCCTGTGATTAAGTTCTAGCCTCCCACTATGGTTCCTGGGATTATGATGCACCCTTTAGAGGCTGATTTACCTTTTCTGTCTCACTTCTTCACTCTATGGCTAGTGTTCCTTGTAACACCCAAACAAACTACTTGCTCCTAAATCCTTGTCTCAGGGAGTGCTTGTAAGGGACCCAAACTGAGATACCATGCTTAAGATACTTGCATATCAGAAGATGAGCATGTTTATCCAAACGCATTTTCTCAATACCAATAGGTAAGGGGAAATTTCAATAGAGGGGACTGCCCTACACCCATTGCCTACATCAGCACCCACCTCTTCATGACTGGCCTCCTTTCTCTGATCTCGTTTCTGTCCTAGTCAACCTTTGGGCCATCCCAAGTTCCTACCTCACCCCCAAGCATTTTTTGCTGTCCCCCAGCCCCAGTGATCTCTTCTATATCTGGAATCATGTTTTATTTGTTGTTTGTACCACTTGCCTCACAGTTATCTCTGTTAGAAGAGGATTTCAGGTGATTTTACATGTGGACGGATGGCAGGGTAAGTTCCCTTGTGACAGTATCCCTCTAGTCACTCCTTCTGCAAGACAAAGTCTCCTTTAAGGGACAAGGCGAGAAATCTTATCTCAAGGCTTCAAAATGCCTCGCTCCTTCAGGTCCCTGAAATCTGAACCCCGACCTGGCCCCAGCTGCCCCTGAATTCCTGTTTGAATTATTTGTGGCTCATCAATGCAGGTGGTTTATTTGTGGTTTTTTGATATTATCTTTTCACTTGATTCCCTTGAAAACAACCTTCATATTTAAACCTTTATTTCTCGAAAGACTAATCCTCTGCCAACATTCAAATATGAACGCTTTTTTTCCCACCTGTCTTGCAGGAGAAACCCTGCCAAACATCCGACTGCAGACTCCTCCACAAATGGTTCATAGTGTTGCTTAGTTTTACAGGGGGCAATTGGATGTAAGTTTCCTGATGCTGGGGTTAACTTCGTTCTGCTTCTGAGCTACAAGGTCATCATCACTATCAACACCTTTAACAAAGAAGATCATTTCCACAGACTGAAAGTTAATACTGTGTTCACTTCCATGTGTGTCTCTGAGGAAGCAAGAATGTATTTATCATCTTTGTGATATCCTTAATTCTATTTTGGTTTAAAAACATCCATAAGATCTACTCTAACCACAATAAATCCCCCTATGGCAAAAATGGAATTCAGGTTATGTTTTTCTTTTGAGAGGTGCAAATCTGTGCGCACCCACCACGTGGACACTTAGCTTTCCAGTAAGCCTCTCCTGTGTGTTGCTTGCTTTTCATAAAGTAAAGTTGACAGCAGAGAGGGACTTCATGATCTTTCTGGTCACTTGCCTAAATATCTAACAATTTCCTACTGTTTTCCAATCAGACTTTTTCCAAGACCTTCCAAAGGTTCAAATAGTTAACAATGCAAAATCAGCCATGCTTTGCACCTGGAGCACGAATCCTACAACTTTACATATTCATCACACAGTCTTTTGCTCTCAGAAGATCTCAGCACTCACACTGCAATTTGCCAACTTTTTCCCAATGTACATAAAATGGCATGCAATTTTCCAGCAGTAAAATCTTGAAGGCCTGCTTTCTAGCCAGATGGGTCTAAGACAGCTGTGTTTTCCATGAATTCTTTACTACTAAGTACACACATGCCACAGAAATGATTATCTCATTTTCATGCTGCTCTTGCTTCAGAATTTTTTCAATCTGTTTCTGAAGCTATTCTGTAAAACATCATACAACAAAATGTAATTGTCTTTTTCTTTCCAAAGAGCAGTTGGGGTTGATTCTCATTGTACTATAGGACTCTGGGACAGACGTCTTTGCTTAAAGTTCTTCTCCATTGTTTTTTCCAGGCTCTGTGCACAATTCCCAGCTCCTGGTTTGATGGCTTTCTCTTTCAGTTTTCTTGTCCTGCCACACATTGTCCCTGACTTGGTTCACTTTTTCCCTTTGAATTTCAATTCTCTTGTGATTTCTCTAAAGGATGCTCTCCAGCTCCTGCACTGACAAAAGATGCTAAAGAGCATTCAGAAAGAGAGAGAGAAAAAAAGGTCTTAGCAAGCATTAAAATATGCATCTATAAGTGAACTACTGTATAACTTTTGGAAAAAAAATTGGTGACCTAGAGAAAATAGTGTAGTTGAATGGAAATTTCCAGCTGTGGAGTTAATATGAAAGATGGTATAGCAGGGTGGTCTAGAGCCAGTCTACTTTGCTATAAGTCCTGCCTCCACCATTTACCAGCTATTAAATAACTGCTATTTGTGACCTTGCACAAGTTTCTTAATCTGTTTCCATTTCCTTACCTGTAAAATTTGTAACAAAAGCCCCTATCTCATAGGCTGGTTGTAAGGATTAAATAGAAAAAAATACATGTCAATAATCACCTACTTTATCACAAATGTTAGCTACTTTTATTGTTTGGTCTAATGCAAAGTGTATTTTGAAGGAGACTGCTTACCTTCAGGAATTGCCTACATGTCATTTTGGCCACGGGGCTCGAGGGTAGCCTCTATCCTTTCCATCATCCCACCAGCTCTATGTTAAAGTCACTAACTCTAACATGTTGTTTAATTTGTTAAATCCCTTTGGAATCCCATGTCACTGTTGGCGTGATTTCTGGGTTCATGATGCTGCACTGAACTGACCAACAACTCTATTGAGGCACAAAGGAACTCAATACATAATACTTCTCTTACTTAACTGAGCCAATTGAGAAATAAAACAATATAGAAAGGCAAGTAGAAAAAGATACACACACACACACACACACACACACACATACACACACACACACACACCCCTTTATTCTGATGAAAATGATACTGGAGAAGGTAGCTTGTACCTGGACGGAAGTGGACTTCCTTATACTAAATCCTCAAAACACAGCATAACCCTCCCAGGTTGTAACTACAGACCCTCCTAATCTTTACTGATAAACTTAGCACATAGACAAGGACAAATGTACTCTGGGCGGGTTTACTCCCCCCAAAAAAAGGAGAAAGGAAGGAATTGGAGTATATATGCTGGGTTTCTCCTTTCCACATCCCCAATGAGATTAAGCCACATCTCCTCTAGAGAATGTGAGGGGGAAGTGGAAGAAAAGAGTGAAATGCTAGTTGGACTTCATACACAGAAAAAGAAACCTCCGGAGAAGGAAGAAGCATTCCTTCCCAAACAGACTGGAAGCTATTGCAGGCCGAAACTGGCCAATAACATGTTAGAGGAGAAGCCAAGTTGCAAGTTCACAGTCCTGCCATCAGAGCTTCGTTTTCCTGTTTCCTGCCCTAAATTTTGGAGAGAGAAAGAGAGGAAGAGAGAGAGAAAGAATCCCTCACAAGGCCACATCTGAGTTTTAAATAACACAATTTTTCTCCAATTTGATATGTTTTTTATGTTCCCTGACATTCCAGGAAGTCCTACAAAATTGAAATATATAGTCAATGCTGCAGGAAGGTGTTTTTAGTTGCCACAAACATGCACCAAATCATGGGGGTGAGGATTGATATCTCCTACAATCCACTTTCCCTTGGCATCCTAGTCTCAACAAAATCCAAGGTGATAGACACCCGGCTCTGACCATAGACAGTGTGACAGAGCATTGACTGACATGCTCTTAAGCACAGCGATCCTAGATTTTATTTTTTAAAATGTGTTGGATAGGGATTGTTGTCTTAAATATGACTTTTTGTGGTTATGTTTTGTTTCATTTTTTAAGTCCACTGTATTTAATGGTGAAACCTCCTATTATGTCATTGTCCCTCTCCCCTTAAACATCTTCCCTATCTTGTCAAGGTTCTAGCAGAGGATTTCAGTTTTCCCTTTCCATGGCACACCTGAGCAGGTGCATCAACCTTGTAACCTAAGTATTTTCCATTTTTTTCTCCCTATCCCTCATCTACTTTATTTTTTTCATCATGTGGATATTCTGCTAGATTCCAGAAATAAGCCCAAGTGGAAAATAAGAACAAAATTATTCCCCTGAACTTACAGAGAGGTGCCATCTTCCGATGTAAATACAGGACTTGATGAAGAAACGTTCACTTTCTCACCTGGCTTACTAAAGGTCTAGAGACCCATATGAGACTGGAAGATAACATTAGAGACCTACCTGACTCACAATGGCATCATCAGAAGAATAGAGATATTTTGGAAAGTATCTTGAGCTTGGGGAAGCAGCAGATCATCACATCTTGGGCCCAGGTAGTGAGAGAGTTGCCTTGGCAGTTGATCTTCCAGCCTCAGTCAGGTCTTCGAAAGAACGTAGCACTGACTGACATCTTGACTGCACCCTCGTGAGAAGCCGTGAGGCAGAACCAATCGGCTAAGCTGTACCCAGATACCTGACCCTCAGAAACTGAGTGCCCCAGGCATATGTGTAATTAAAAGAATAAAAAATACTTAAAAATTTTTCTTTGATAACTCAATATAATGTTAAGAAGCTCCATGGGTATACAAGTAACATATGATCTTTATATGTTATTATAATAGATCATTATATAATAGATTATATCTCTGCCTCTTCTCTGACATTCCTAAACTAAAACATTCCTTCAAAGAATTGCCAGCAGAATACAAAATGCTACTACCATGCTCAAGTAGTCAATAATTTTTCTTTAAATAGGCTTTCTTCCCTGGGGTGCTGGCTTTCATTCTCATAAAGAGGTAGTCCCAACTGAGGATTTTGGAGAGATGGTAAAGTAGGAAGCACCAGGAATCTGACAATAATTGCAATGGCAGAATATGTCTGGTAACTTTTTTACTCTGGAGTCTATTGAAAGCTTGTATGTTCCAGGAGAAGACTTGGATGGTAAATTGCAATTAATTTTGTTCAATTTCAACTCGTAGCACAGTAACAGCTACCAGCCCTCATCCCTAGCCCCATGGCAGGCGGTTATGTGTGCTTTCCTGGAGCAACCTTCACATAGCATGTGGAAGTCACAGAGGGGAAAAAGGATTCTGTCTTCCAAATATTGAGGATCTGTGCTCTGATCGCTTATTGCAGATGTACAGACAAAGAGGTGGGCAACCATTTTTGTTGCACTTCCCTCTATTGTTGCTAGTCCCTCCCCTTCTGGCTGAAGTGACTTCCAGGGGATTTAAAGGACTGACATCACGCCCTTCGTTTTTCTTTTTTTCTCCTTTGGGAAGCCCAATATTAAAGTCTAAGATATTCAAAAGCAGTTGCATGTCTGGGGAAAATTAAAACGTGACCATGCATGTCTGAGGAAGGCACAGCATCAGAAAAAGACCTGAGGAGACTTTAAGTTTGTTTTTCTTTTTTTCTCCTTTGGGAAGCCCAATATTAAAGTCTAAGATATTCAAAAGCAGTTGCATGTCTGGGGAAAATTAAAATGTGACCATGCATGTCTGAGGAAGGCACAGCATCAGAAAAAGACCTGAGGAGACTTTAAGTTTTACTTCAGTCTGATCCTTGGCACAGAGACAGCCTACAGCAATCAAAGCAAAAACAAACAAACAAAACAATAACAACAACAACAAAAAAGCAAACCCTGGGAAAGGCAGAGAATCTGATTTATACAGTTACCACACACATTATCATATTCAAATATACAGTTTTCAATAAAATTCACAATGCATACAAAGAAATAGGGGAATATAGCCCATTCAAAGGGAAAAAAAATCAAGAGAAATTGTCCCTGAAGATAAATGAATAGCAGATCTACTAGACAAAGACATTAGAACAACCATCTCGAGATGCTCAAAGAACTAAAGAAAGATGTGGAGAAAGTCAAGAAAGCAATGAATGAGCAAAATGGAAATATCAATAAAGTGATAAAAAAAGAAACAGACAAAATTTCTGGAGATGTAAAGTACAATGATTGTATTGAAACAGTCACTAGAGGAATTCAAAGGCATATTTGGTCAGGAAGAAGAAAGAATCAGTGAACTTGAAGATTGGACAATGGAAATTATTAAGCCTGTGAAACACAAAGAAAAAAGAATAAAAGTGAATAGAGCCTAAGGGACCTGTGTTACACCACCCAGTGAGCCAACAAACACATTATGAGCATTCCAGAAGGAGAAGAGAGAAAGGAGCAGAGACAATAATTGAAGAAATTTAATAGCTGAAAACTTCCCAAATTTGATAAAAGACATGAATATAAACACCCAAAAAGCTCAATGAACTCCAAGTAAGTAATCCATGATAAGATACATTATAATAAAACTTTTGAAAGACAAAGGCAAAGAGATAATCTTGAAAGCAGCAAGAGAGAAGCAACTTATTACATACAAGGAATCCTCAAGATTATCAGATTTCTCATCAGAAACTTTGGAGTCCAGAAGTCAGCAGGCCGATATATTCAAAGTGCTAAGAAAAGAGAAAAAATCCCTGTCAACCAAGAATGCTATATCTAACAAAACTGTCCTTCAAATGTAAGGGAGAAATTGAGACATTTCCCAGTAAACAAAAGCTGAGGGAATTTCTTACCACTAATCATGCCCACAAGAAATGATCAAGGGAGTCCTACAGAGTAAAATGAAAGGACACTAGACAGTAACTCAAAGTCATATGAAGAAATAAAGATCTCGATAAAGGTAAATACATTGGCAATTATAAAAGCTAGTATGATTGTAACAGTACTTTTTTTGTAACTGTACTTTTTGTTTTCTGCATGATTTAAAAGATTAATAAATTTAAAAATTTACTAGCATAAAATCTGGTATTATTGTAATTTTAGTTTGTAACTTCACATTTTGTTTTCTACATTATTTAAGACAATAATGCATTTTAAAGAATTATTAGCTTATGTTTTGTGGTGCACAATGCACAAACAATTAATTCTATGACATCAACAACTAAAAGGGATCAGGACAGAGCTTTTAAAGAAACATAGTTTTTGTACATTGTTGAAGTTAAACTGTTATAAATTAAAGTGAGCGTGTTATAACTTCAGAGTGTTAAATGTAATCACCATGGTAACCACAAAGAAAATAGCTATAGAATATATACAAAAGAAAATGAGAAAAAATATAAACATTTCTGCTGTAGATTGAATGCCCTCTCAAACTCATTTGAAGCTTAAGCCCCACCATAATGGTTAAGTGTAAGAAATTCTATTATGGTAATTGAAAGTGGAGCAAGGATGTGATTAGATTGTGAGGACCATACCATAGTGAAAGGATTAATCCATTTGATTATTTAATGTTTATTGTGGGTGTGGTTCTGAAGGTTTTAAAAGGAGAGCATGTGAGAAGCTCTCTCTCTTTCACTGCCATCTGCCATGTGAGACCCTGAGTTGCTGTGTAGAGTCACCACCAACAAGGTCTTCACGAGATATGTTCCCTGGACTTTGGACTTCCCAGTCTCTGAAACTGTAAGCAATAAATATTGTTTCTTTCAAATTACCCAATTTGGGGTATTTCTGCTATAAGAATAGAAACACACTAATACAATTTCACTACAAAAAAATCAATTAGGGGCCGGCCCGGTGGCGCACTGCTATAGTGCGCCGCTTGGGAAGTGCGGCGGCGCTC
>NW_007736829.1:18703-34410 GCF_000696425.1 Galeopterus variegatus
ACAAATCATTAGCTAGACTAACTAAAAAAAAGGACAGCAAAACTAAATAACAGAAATCAAAAATGAAAAGGAAGACAGTACGAATAATTCCACAGAAATACAAAGAATCATTAGAGACTATTATAAACAACTATACTCCAACAAATTGAAAACCTGGAGGAAATGGGTAAATTCCTGGACATACACAACCTACCAAGACTGAAGCAAGAAGGCATAGAAAAGCTGAACAGACCAATAACAAGTAAGAATATTGAAGTAGTAATCAAAAGTCTCCTAACCAAGAAGAACCCAGAACTGGGCAGCTTCATGGCTGAATTTTACCAAACCTTTAAAGAGAAATTAATACCACTTCTCTTCAAATTTTCCAAAAAAAATTGAAATGGAAGCACTTCTCCCAAACTCATTTTATGAGGCCAGCATGACCCTGATACCAAAACCAGATAAAGATACAACAAACAATAAAAATGACAGGCCAAAATCCTTGATGAACATAGATGCAAAAATCCTCAACGAAATATTAGCAATCAGAATACAGCAACACATCAAAAAAATTATACACATTGATTAAGTGGGATTCATCCCAGGGATGCACATTTGGTTCAACATGCACAAATCAATAAATGTGATACACCACATCAATAAAATCAAAGACAAAAACCATATGATCAGCTCTATAGATGCCGAAAAAGCATTTGACAAAATTCAAAATTCATTTATGACAAAGACTCTTTATAAATTGGGTATAGAAGGAAAGTGTGTCAACACATTAAAGCCATATATGACCAACCCACTGCCAATATCATCCTGAATGAGGAAAAGCTGAAAGCTTTTTCCTCAAGAACAGGAACAAGACAAAGATGCTCACTCTCACCAGTCCTATTTAACATAGTATTGAAAGTATTAGCCAGAGTAATCAGGCAAGATAAAGAAATAAAGAGCATCCAGATTGGAAAAAACGAAGTCAAACTGTCCCTGTCTGCAGATAACTTGATCATATGTAGAAAAACCTAAGGATTCTACCCAAAAACTCTTAGAGCTGATTAACGATTTCAGTAAAGTTGCAGGATACAATATTGTTGCTTTGCCTCCTACAGATTTGTCATCCCCTGGGTGATGGAGTCACCAAAGATTACTCAAAGCCCATCTCTTCTGAGCAGTGAGATGCCCCAAAAAGGAGTTAATCTCCTGAAACCCTAAAGAGAGAGACATTCCTTTCATTTGGGAAATTAACCACAAATTGGGGTTCTCTTCCTGCATTTATTCTACAGACCAGAAAGTTCCAGGAAGAGAACATAGGTGGAGTTTTTGCTAAGTACCATTTAACAAGTTTAACAATAGAATCTAGTAACATTCAGGCAAGGTGACCTTCCATAATACAGTTTGCAACAAAAGCTTGATTTTTAGCAAACATTCTCTTCTTACAGAAATTTCCTAGTATCTTTACATATCAATCAGCAACCTGTCTGTCTTTGAGCCAGCAACCTTGCTGTGTTACAATTCTTTATCTTACAACAAACTATATAGCCTGGGGGAAATTTCCTGTCCTTTGCAAGGTCAATATTTGAAACTGCAAGTCTTTGGAAAACCAGGCCCTGTGAAGTACATTTGCTTTATGCATACTCTACACAAAATCAACATGCAAAAATCAACAACAAACTAGCAGAAAAAGAAATCAAGAAAACAAGCCCCACAATAGCTACCAAAAAGAATAAAATACCTAGGAATCAATTTAACCAAAGTGGTAAAAGATTTGTACAGCAAGAACTACAAATCCCTGCCGAAAGAAATTAAAGAGGACACAAAAAGATGGAAAGATATTCCATGTTGATGGATTGGAAGAATTAATGTTTTGAAAATATTCATACTACCCAAAGCAATCTGCAGATTCAATACAATCCCTGTCAAAATACTAATGACATTCTTCACAGAAATAGAAAAAACAATGTTAAAATTTATGTGGAACAACAAAATACCCCAAACAGGGAAAGCAATCATAAGCAAAAATAAAAATAAAATAAAGCTGGAGGCATTACACTACCTGACTTCAAGTTATACTACAAAGCTATAGTAACCAAAACAGCATGGCACTGGAATAAAAGCAGACACATGGACCAATGGAACAGAATAGAGAACACAGAAATCAATCCATGTACTTATAGCCAACTGATTTTTGACATAGGCACCAAGAACATACATTGAGAAAAAGACTACCTCTTCAATAAATGTTGCTGGGAAAACTGGATAGTCATGTGTAGAAGAATGAAATTAGACCTGTACCTCTCACCATATACCAAAATCAACTCAAAATGGGTTAAAGATTTAAATATAAGGCCTCAAACTATAAAACTCCCAAAAGAAAACATAGGGGAAACACTTCAGAATGTTGAACTGGACAAAGACTTTATGAAAAAAACTTCTAAAGCACAGACAAGAAAAGAAAAAAATAAACAAATGGGATAATTTCAAACTAAAAAGCTTCAGCATAGTGAAGGAAACAATGAACAGAATAAAAAAACAATCTACAGACTGGGAGAAAATATTTGCAAACTATATATCTGACAAGGGATTAATAGACAGAATATACAAGGAACTCAAACAAGTTAACAGAGAAGACAAATAATCTAATTTAAAAATGGGCAAAGGAGCTGAATGGACATTTCTCAAAGGAAGACATGCAAATGGCCAAAAGATACACAAAAGAATGCTCAGCATCACTAATCATGAGGCAAATGCAAATCAAAACCATATTGAGATATCATCTCACCCCAGTTAGACTGGCTATCATCAAAAAGATGAGAATAACAAATGCTGGCAAGGATACAGAGAAATGGGAACATCTCTACACTGTTGGTGAGACTGTAAATTAATACTGCCTCTATAAAAAACAGTATAAATGTTCCTCAAACGACTATAAATATACCTTATGTCCCATTATTGGGTATACTTCCAAAGGAATGGAAATCATCATACCAAAGGGATACCTGCACTCCCATGTTTATCATAGCTCTATTAACAATAGCCGAGATATGAATCCAATCTATATATTCATTAACAAATGATTAGATAAGAAAAATATGTTATATACACAATGGAATACCACTCAGCCATAAAAAGAATGAAATTCTTCCACTTGCAGCAACTTGGATTAGCTTGGAGAAAATTATGTTAAGGGAAATATAACAGGCATAGAAGGGGAAATACTGCATGTACTCCTAAGTGGGAGCTAAAAAATAAATAAATAATTAAATAAATAAGAAGGAAGGAAGGTAGGAAAGAAGGAAGGAAGAAAGGAAGGGAAAGAAGGAAGGAAGGAAGGGAGCAAAGAAGGAAGGAAGAAAGAGAAAGAGAAAGGAGAATTAATCACAGTAGCAGGTCAAACTTTTTTCTGTTCTCTTGAGCAGAACTGTGGTTACATGAGGTGAGAAAGGGAAAGAGGGAGGGGGTGGTCAAGAAGTTGATTAATAGACATAAAGAGTGCTTACATTTTTTAGTGATGATATGCTAGTTTTTTTGATTTGATCATCACATATCACTTGCAGTTACTTATATTCAACTCTGCACCCCACAAATATGTATGATCAATTTATATTTCAATAAAAATAATAATGAAAAAGAAAGATCAACTTACCTTTACATTTTAAGGAACTAGAAAGAGAACAAACTAAACCCAAAGGTAACTGAAGGAAGGAAGTCATAAGGATTGGAGCAGAGATAATAGAAAAACAATAGAAAAAAATCAACAGAAACAAAAGTTGAATCTTTTAAAACATCAACTAAATTGGCAGGACATTAGCTATGTGATGTAAGAGAAAGAGAGAGAAACCTCGATTTACTAAAATCAGGAGAAACATGGGGATATTATTACTGTTTCTACAGAAATTGAAAGCCAGATAAAAAAACACTACATAAAAGAAGACTACAGACCAATATTCCTTATAAAATTGATGCAAAAATCCTCAACAAAATAATAGCAAACCAAATTCAACAGCATATTAAAAGGATTGTATACTATGACCAAGTAGGATTTATCCACAGAATGCAAGAATGGTTCAACATGCAAAAATTGATCAATGTACTATACCACATTAACAGAATAAAGGGAAACAACCACATAATCATCTCAATAGGTGCCAAAAAAAAAAGCACTTGGCAAAATTCATCACCCTTTCAAGTATTAAAAAAAAAAACAGTCAAAAACTAGGAATAAAAGAAAACTACCTCAAAACAAGAAAGGCCAAATATGAAAAACCCACAGCAAATATCAAACTGTAAGCTTTTTGTCTAAGATCCAGAACAAGGCAAGGATGCCTGCTCTTACCACTTTTATTCTACATAGTGCTATAAAATCTAGCCAGAGTAATTAGACAGGAAAAATAAATAAAAGGCACCCAAATTGGCAAGGAAGAAGTAAAATGATTGCTGTTCACAGATGATATGATCTTATGTGTAGAAAACCCTAACGATTCCACCAAAAATACTGTTAGAACTAATAAATGAATTTAGCAAAGTAGCAGGATACAAAGTCAATACACAAATAGTTGCATTTCTATACATCAACAATGAACAATCTGAAAAATAATTATAAAAACAATTCCATTTATAATAACATCAAAAAATTAAGTATTTAGAAATTAACTGAGGAGGTAAAAGATTAGTACAATGAAAACTACAAAATATTGCTGAAAGAAACTAAAGGAGAAATAAATAAATGGAAATACATACCACGTTCATGAATTGCAAAAGTTAATAGCAAGTTAATGTCAATACTATCCAAAAAAATGTACAAATTTGATGCAATTCTAATAAAAATTCCAGTGATGTTTTTCAAAAGAATAGAAAAATCCATTCTAAAATATATATGGAGTCTCAAGGGACTCCAAATAGTCAAAATGATCTTGATAAAGAAGAACAACACTGGAGAATTCACATTTCCTGATTCCAAAACTTACTACAAGGCTACAATAAATAAAACAGTATGGTATTGACATAAAGACATAATTACCATATGATCCAGCAATTCTACTTCTGGGTACATACACAAAGGATCTGAAAGCCGGGTCTTGAAGAGATATTTGTACACCCATCTTCATTGTAGCATTATTCACAAAAGCTAAAACATAGGAGCAACCCGAATGTCCATCAATGCATGAATGGATAAACTAAATTTTGGTATGTGCACACAATAAAATACTATTTACCCTTATAAAGGAAGACATTTTTTGACATGTACTACAACATGGATGAAACTTTAGGAGTTATGAAACTGAAATAAGCCAATCACAAAAAGACAAATACTGTATGATTCCACTTATATGAGGTATTTAGAAGAGTCAAAATTGCAGAGACAGAATGTAGAATGGTGGTTGCCAGGGGTTGGGGGGAAGGAGATAAGGGGAGTTATTGTTTAACGGATATAGATTTTTACTTTTATGAGATGAAAAGAGTTCTGAAATGGATGGTGGTGATGATTGCACAACATTGTGAATGTGCTTAATATCACTGAACTGTACGCCTAAAAATGGTTCAGAGGATAAAATTTATTTTATATGTATTTAACTATAATAAAAATAATTGTGGGAGCAGGAGAGATAATAGTTCCTTTTTAAGCAAATAGAGTGAATTTTATTACTGTTCCTATAGAGTTTGAGGATTCAGAATGTCATGATTACACAAATAATTGTATTAAACAGGTTGACAATACAAAATAACATCACAAATTATTTTAATGTCATTTGCAAATTTAAAAATGGGTTTCTTTTTGTTTATACTAAAACACTTAGTAAATTACAGTGTACAAACTATTTCCCCAGGGCATACTTATCAATTTCTGACACCAAATATTACAATTTGTCAAAAATCAAAATAAAGCTCAAAGTTTGTCCCACTTTAGCCATAAAACAAAATAAAATATTTTTAAGTGTCTACAACTTTTTTAAAATTTTGGATATGGGCAGGGACATTAGTAAAATATATTTTAGGATGGAAAAAATAGAACTATATTAGGTCATGAGGATGAGACTCAGTCTCCCATAGATATGATGGTCTCATAAAGCTGCAGAGACTGCCCACCTGGGGCGCTTTAGCAGCACCGCTGACTAGTGTTGCCAGATATAATACAGGACACCCAGCTAAATTTGAACTTCAAATATGCAACAAATAATTATCTTAGCATGACTATGTTCCAAATATTGCAAGGGACACACATGAAAAAATTATTCATTATTTGTCTGAATTTCAAATTTAACTGGGCATCCTGTATTTTTATTTGCTAACAAGCGTACATCTATACCTGACTTTTCACCAGCCATTGGGCTGTTATACCCTGTTCATTGGATGTGAGAGATTAAGCTGCTTGATGAGCAAGATCAGAACAGACACAGCATCACACATGCTGGTCAAGTCTTGGTTTTGTTTTACCTTTCATCTCTAGTTCAGAGGAAAATTTTGTGAGAGAGAATGTCAACCCACCATTATAATTTCTTAATAAACAAGACTATACCTCAAGCAATCCAGTGTTCTTTATTAACAGCTAATATCCATTTAATCTTTACTATATGCCAGGCAATATTTCAAGCTGCCCAACACGTGTCCCTATAAAATTTGTTAAAATCCCAGTATTACTGATCAGGAAGGTCAGGTAAAAACAAATTATTTGATAATAATTTGATACTATTATTGATAACAAATAATATCAAAGAAATTGATAGTGGAGCCAGGCACTGAATTCAGGCAGTTTGACCCCCTACCTGGCACTAAGCCACATGTTTCCTTAATTATCCTTTGAGTCTTTACAAATTTAGGTTCAGTTATTTTGAACTCAATGATAACACTTCACTTAGGAATATATTTCAAACATCCTTAATCTTTCTTAAAAATTGTATGAATCAGTTTTCTAAATATTTAACTTAATCTTTAATTTACTTATTTCTTGACAACACTATATCTTTTTAAATAATTTATTGCATGTACTTATTTTTCCCCCGTTTTATTAATTTTTTCTTAATCAACACATAATGATTGTATTATTTATGGGGTATATTGTGATATTTCGGTAGATGTGCACAATGTGCAATGATCAAATCAGGGTAATTAGCATATCCATCACCTCAAACATTTGTCACATTATTTTAAATAATGATTACTATAAATTCACTATTTGTTCTATGTCTTTAAAACTACTTATTTCAAGTTACATGAAGTGATCCTACTTCTGGGCCTCCCAGATTTGATAAAGAAATCCGCATTCTACCTAATATTAGGATTGTGATTGTGTAAGATTCAATCATAGCATATCCTCCTAATCTCATTTTCATTCTAATAATCAATCCCACAGCTTTTTAGTGGTGTTTCCCCAAATCTTACCCACTTTCTTCCTGTCTTTATTGAGAGCAAGTCAGGAGCTGAGTTCTAGGAGTGGTCACACCCTGGTTCTTTATAATGTCAAGTCAAGGCTTTGCTTCTAATGGCTTTCCTCTTCAGTCAGGGCTTCCCAGGGTTTGTGCTGAACAGGCGTGAATTAATTCTGTCATTAGTTCACCAAATGTTTGTTGAAAGCCTACACTGTGCCAGGCATAGTATTAAAGGCTAAGAATAAAGACAAAAAAAGAAAAAAAGAAAGAAAGAAAGAAAAGGAAGGGGGCAAGGAAAACAGAAAGGGAAAGAAAAGGGAATAGAAAGGGAAAGGAAAGGAAAAGGAAATGAAGGGAAAGACAATATAGTCTATGATCACAGGGAACTTGTAATCTAATGAGTGACACCTAGAACTGCTTACAATGACATCTCATTTCCTTCTACCTGGGTCTGTACTGCGGGCTTAAAGCATCTTGTTTCATCCATGCTAATGCGAGACTGATGCAGTAGTTCTCTAAGGACACTGGATGTCCTTGAACACCAGCTCTGCAGGTGCCAATGTGGAGTGCGGGTAGAAGGGCTTGATGGCTCCTGTCTTGCCTCCTGCTGAGTGAGAGTTGGCACAAGTATAATTAGCGCTGTCACCCATATTCCAGGCAACTCTGACTGGACAAAAAGACAACAGTGATCATATTTCAATTTCAATAATTTCAGGCTTGTGCAGCATTCTGAGGTTAGCCCCTGTTAATTCTTGATCATACCTGCTTTTATCCTTATTTCATCTGACATCTCAACCAGTTGTTTATGAGTCATCTTAGGTTTCCTTTTAGCTCCTTTCTCAATGTCTTTTTCTCACATAGACCACAATAGCCTTATTGTTTAAAAGTTTCTAAATTATATTTAAAACAAATTAACTTTGCTTTTCTCAAACCTGGTGGTCTTCTGTGGGACTCATTCAGATGCTTCTCCATATGGATGGCTAAATCTAGTGTTCATTCCCTCTGCAGGAGTTGAATCTGCTGGCACCTTGATCCTGGACTTCCTAGATGCCAGAACTGTAAGAAATAAATGCCTATTGTTTAAACCACCCAGTCGATGGTATTTTGTAATGGCAGCCAGAGCAGACTGACAGAACGTCAAAATCTTGGTATCTACATCATTGATCAATTTTCATCAAAATCCATTCCTCTCTATACAGTATCTAATATTATTTTTAATTCTGCTAATTGTATGTTCCAGTTTTCCATTTCCTTGAATCCTTCTCTCAGCACTACCAGATCCTTCTTCACTAAAATCTGTTATTTTCCAGAGGCCCTATTCTCTTTTATTTACTAGAAAGCACAAAGCAGATGCTGTCTAAATTTTACTTTCCTTCTTATAGTAAATATTTTTAAATTATGTTCTTCCTCTATCTGTTTAACTTGCCATGATTATCTCATTGTTTAATGATACAAAATGTTTTCCAGAAAATTCTCATTTTTTCTGTTTCCATTTAATTCTTAATAAGAGCAGTATTTCCCACACCTGATATTTGTTCAGAAACAATGTAGGTAGATTTGCCTATGCAACCTTCACAATGTGTTTAGGTGTGTTTGGAATTCTCCTTAGACATAAAGTCTTTGAGAGAAAAAAAAGCTCGTTGTTCCATTTCCATTTTCATCCTTAATAAAGTTAGTCACTCTTATATCTGTTCTTTGTTCACAAACAGTATGATTGTTATCTTCCTGGAGGTCCCTCACAATTTACCTGGGTATGTTTGGAATTCTCCTTTTACATATTAATCTAGAATGTTAGATAACCTAGTTTTAAATAACTTCAAATATTCAGAAACCTAAAGACAGTGGGTGATAAAGTAGGTCAAGGGAGTAAGTTCCTGCATGCTTTTTCTCTGCTTATTTTAACTTTCGCATCTGTATATCTATAACCAATTATCTGTCTGGCCCCTACTTCAGACATATGCATTAATTGTGTCTAGCCTTGTTTCTAGTGCTTCTGTCTGATGAGTGGTATTTTTGATGTCCCCACCAATTATTGAACCTTCAAGGGAAGCGTCCTAGTGCTTACATACTTTTTGTTTATCGTGGCAGAGAGTGCTTTTCCAGTCCCTGTACTGACACCCCTGAGAATCTGTACCTGTGAAGCTAAAATTGGCTTAAAGTGAAGAAGTGGTCCTTGGTTTCCCACAGCACTCTTCACCACCTCCATCCCTGGACTCTTAAAAGTAGGAGT
Source organism: Galeopterus variegatus (assembly GCF_000696425.1). Classification (NCBI taxonomy): domain Eukaryota; kingdom Metazoa; phylum Chordata; class Mammalia; order Dermoptera; family Cynocephalidae; genus Galeopterus; species Galeopterus variegatus. The sequence continues at coordinate 28,283 of NW_007736829.1, forward strand.
GTTTGTGGTTTTCTTCCAGGAGTCTCGTATGTGCCTCCTAGAATTCTGAACCATTTTACCGGAGAAAAGGAGTTATGATCCAATCCTTTATGACTTCCTTCAATATCACACCGGGCAGACTACACGTTTATCATGGCAGAGAGTGCTTTTCCAGTCTCTGTACTGACACCCCTGAGAATCTGTACCTGTGAAGCTAAAATTGGCTTAAAGTGAAGAAGTGGTCCTTGGTTTCCCACAGCACTCTCCACCACCTCCATCCCTGGACTCTTAAAAGTAGGAGTGTTTGTGGTTTTCTTCCAGGACTCTCGTATGTGCCTCCTAGAATTCTGAACCATTTTACCGGGGAAAAGGAGTTATGATCCAATCCTTTATGACTTCCTTCAATATCACACCGGGCAGACTACACTTGGCAGAAATTTTTCAGGGATCCTTATGTGTAGTTGGCACTATTCCCTATTTTCAGCACTGATGCAAGTTTTTCCTCTGTATTTGTGTTTGTTTTTAGTCATCATAAGTAGTTTCTGGAAGGGGAGTTTGTGTGCTTACTCTTGTGTTGATATTTTTTCCAGAAATTCACCAACCCTTTTGAATACCTATGATGCATCAATAATAGTACTAGGTAATCTAAGACAAATAAATGACTGTCCCTGTCCTCAGGCAACTTATTTTTTACATGGCCAGAGTAAGATATGAATCAGTCAGCCCACTCACGCTTGGTGCCTCTTCTCAATTTCTATGTGTAAACTTAGCCGCCTGTCAAGACTTGACTTGGTCATCAGGAATCAATCAGAAAGACATGTGACTAGAGAAAAGTTTCCAGAATCAAAGATAATAGAAATAGACCATCCTGTTCTAATGAAAGAGAGGGCAGGGAGTTTCTTTGCTAATGGTGTCACTCTCTCTGAGAGGCAAAACTAGGAAACAGACCAAAAAGGGGGAATTCACAAGGAGGAAGAAAGGAGTAATGAGAGAGAGAGAGAGAGACAGAGAGAGATAGAGAGAGAGAGAGAGAGCAGTTCATTTGAAGTTTGAAACCTCTGATTCTAAACACTGAGTACCTCCCAGTTAACTTTCCTGAAAGCTTGTGACTATGCTATGGACCCAAATTTCAAGCATTATTTCAACTGTTTTAAACTAATGAATGACAACTGATCATTATTATGAAAATTAATAGTCTTACAGAACAATGGGATGAGTGTAGTGTTTCGGGGGAGAGTTACAAAAGTTCTGTCTTTTACTACCAATGCAGAACATTTATTGGATTGTTTTCTAAGTCCTAAGGAGACTTGAAGAAAAGAATGAAATTAGATAAAAACCTCAAGCAGTTTCCTTTATTACTGCTTGAGAAACAGACAATGTGATTCTATAGAGGTCAAATACATACATCTCTTTGTAAATATGAAAAACAAATTCAATTGCCTCTTTGTTATGATTATTCGTTAAGTCTAGAAGAGGAATAGAACACACAAAGACAAAGTTGACTGAGAAGAGAAAGCTAAAGAAGAAATTAATCTCAGAGGTGTGATGTCCTTGAACATGCATTTTTCTTTGTTTCATGTCCCAATTGCTAATGAAAGAGGGTTTGTTTTCACTGTTTTGTTTTTTGCATGCCTTGTAATTTTTTATAATATTCCAGATATCTTGAATAATACATTTTAGGTGAAATATATCCCTATAAATATTCTTTTTTTTAAATTTTATTTTATTTCGTCAATATACAATGTGGTTGATTATTGCGGCCAATTAACGAAACCTCCCTCCCTCCTCCTTCTCCCCCCGCCCTCCCATCAATGTCCTTTCTGTTCACTTGTTGAATCAATTTCAACGAATTGTAATTGTTGTGTCTTCTCCCCGCCCCCCACAGTTTGTGTATTTATTTATTTATTTTTAGCTCCCACGAATAAGTGAGAATATGTGATATTTCTCTTTCTGTGCCTGACTCACTTCATTTAATGTAATTCTCTCTAGGTCCATCCATGTTGTTGCAAATGGCAGTATTTCACTCTTTTTTATACCTGAGTAGTATTCCATTGTGTAGATATACCACAGTTTCCATATTCACTCATCTGATGATGGACATCTGGGCTGGTTCCAACTCTTGGCTATTGTAAAGAGTGCTGTGATGAACTCTGGGGAACAAGAATACCTTCAACTTGATGATTTCCATTCCTCTGGGTATATTCCCAGCAGTGGGATAGCAGGGTCATATGGTAGATCTATCTGCAATTGTTTGAGGAATCTCCATACCATTTTCCATAGAGGCTGAACCATTTTGCAGTCCCACCAACAATGTATGAGAGTTCCTTTTTCTCTGCAACCTCGCCAGCATTTATCATTCAGTCTGTTGGATATTAGCCATCCTAACTGGGGTGAGATGGTATCTCAGTGTGGTTTTGATTTGCATTTCCCAAATGATGAGTGATGCTGAGCATTTTTTCATGTGTCTGTTGGCCATTCGTATATCTTCCTTTGAGAAATGCCTATTTAGCTCTTTTGCCAATTTTTTACTTGGGTTACTTGTTTTTTTGTTGTAAAGTTGTTTCAGTTCCTTATATAGTCTGGACATTAATCCTTTGTCAGATGTATATTTTGCAAATACTTTCTCCCACTCTGTTGGTTGTCTTTTAACTCTGTTAATTGTTTCCTTTGCTATGTAGAAGATTTTTAGTTTGATATAATCCCATTTATTTATTTTTCCTTTGGTCGCCCATGCTTTTGGAGTCATATTCATGAAGTCTGTGCCCAGTCCTACTTCCTGAAGTGTTTCTCCTATGTTTTCTTTAAGAAGATTTATTGTTTCAAGCTATATATTTAATTATTTCATCCATTTTGAGTTGATTTTAATATATGGTGAGAGGTATGGGTCTAGTTTCATCCTCCTGCATATGGATATCCAGTTATCCCAGCACCATTTGCTGAAGAGGCAGTCTCTTCCGCAGTGTGTAGGTTTGGTGCTTTTGTCAAAGATCAGATGGCTATAGGTGTGTGGGTGATTTCTGGGTTCTCTATTCTATTCCATTGATCAGTATGTCTGTTTTTATGCCAGTACCATGCTGTTTTGGTTATTATAGCTTTGAAGTATAGTTTAAAGTAAGGTAGTGTTATGTCTCCAGCTTTATTTTATGTATTTATGCATGTATGTATGTATGTATGTATTTATTTATTATTTATTTTTTGCTCAGAATTGCTTTGGCTATGCATGGTCTTTTGCTATTCCATATAAATATCTGGATTGTTTTTTCCATTTCTGGGAAAAATGTCATTGGAATTTTGATGGGGATGGCATTGAATTTGTATATCACTTTGGGTAGTATGGACATTGTCACAATGTTGATTCTTCCAATCCAAGAGCATGGGATATCTTTCGTATAACTTCGTATAATGTATGCTATACGAAGTTATTACGCACGAAATTGGCCTGTATGTAGATAACGGCTGGGATTAAACAGGCATTTTTTTTTCACATTCATCCTTGTTTAACTCTATTCCTATTTTATTTTTTTGGTGGCTATTGTAAATGGGCAAGCTTTCTTGATTGCTCTTTCTGCATGTTAACTATTGGAGAATAGAATAGAAATGCTACTGATTTTTGTGTGTTGATTTTGTATCCTGCTACATTGCTAAAATCATTTATCAACTCCAAGAGTTTTTTTGTAGAGGCTAGAGCCTGTTCAATATATGGGATCATGTCGTCTGCAAACAGGGACAGTTTGGATGCCCTTTATTTCCTTCTCTTCTCTGATTGCTCTGGCTAGTACTTCCAACACTATGTTGAATAGGTGTGCTGAGAGTGGGCATCCTTGTCTAGTTCCTGTCCTTAAAGGAAAAGCTTTCAGCTTTTCCCATTCAGGATGATATTGGCAGTGGGTTTATCATATATGGCTTTAATTATGTTGAGACACTTTCCATCTATACCTAACTTGTAGAGAGTCATTACCATGAATGAATGTTGAATTTTATCAAATGATTTTTCAGCATCTATAGAGATGATCATATGGTCCTTGTGTTTGATTTTATTGATATGGTGTACCACATTTATTGATTTGCATATGTTGAACCAACCTTGCATTCCTGGGATGAATCCCACTTGATCGTGGTGCATAATTTTGTGTATGTGTTGCTGTATTCTGTTAGCTAGTATTTTATTGAGGATTTTTGCATCTATATTCACCAAGGATTTGGGCCTGTAGTTTTCTTTTTTAGTTGTATCTTTACCTGGTTTGGGTATCAGGGTGATGTTTGCGTCATAGAATTAGTTTGCAAGAATTGCCTCTATTTTAATCTTTTGGAACAGTTTGTAGAGATTTGGTGTCAATTCCTCTTTGAATGTTTGGTAGAACTCTGCTGTGAATCCATCTGGTCCTGGGCTTTTCTTTGCTGGGTGCTTTTTAATAACAGCTTCAATCTCTTTTATTGTTATTGGTCTGTTCAGATTTTCTACATCATATTGGCTCAGTTTAGGTAGTTTGTGTGTGTCCAGAAATTTATCCATTTCCTCCAGATTTTCAAATTTGTTGGCAGATAGTTGTTTATAGTAGCCTCTAATGATTTCTTGAATTTTTGAGGTATCAGTTGTAATATCAACTTTTTCATTTCTAATTTTTGTTATTTGGGTCTTCTCTCTTATTTTTTTAGTTATCCATGCGAATGGTTTGTCAATTTTTTTATCTTTTCAGAAGATTTATTGATCTTTTGTATCATTTTGGGGGCTTTCAATTTCATTAAGTTCTGCTCTGATCTTAATGATTTCTTTCCATCTGGTAACTTTGGGCTTGGATTGTTCTTGTTTTTCTAGTTCTTTAAGGTGAAGTATTAGGCTGTTCACTTGCCATCTTTCCTGTCTTCTGAAGTAAGCATTTAATGCAATAAATTTCCACCTTAGTACTGCTTTTGCAGTATCCCACAGGTTTGAGTATGATGTATCATTGTTTTCATTAGTTTCAATAAATTTTTTGATTTCCTGTTTGATTTCTTCTTGGACCCATATGTCATTAAGTAGAATGCTGTTTAATTTCCACGTGTTTGTATGGTTTCCAGAATTTCGTTTGTTATTGATTTCTAATTTTAATCCATTGTGGTCAGAAAAAATACATGGGATAATTTCAATTTTTTTCAATTTGATGAGACTTGATTTGTGACCTAACGTGATCTATCCTGGAGAATGATCCATGTGCTGATAAGAAGAATGAATATTCTGAGGTTGTTAGATGGGATGTTGTGTAGATATCTGACAATTCCAATTGGTCTAGAGTGTTGTTTAGATCTTGTGTTTTTCTGCTGATTCTTTGCCTAGATGGTCTGTCCAATATTGATAGTGGGGTGTTCAGGTCCCCTGCTATTATGGTATTAGTGTCTTTCTCCTTCTTTAGGTCTAATAGAGTTTGCTTTATACATCTGGCTGCTCTGACATTGGGTGCGTATATATTTATGATTGTTATGTCTTCTTGTTGGATCAATCCTTTTATCATTATGTAGTGGCCCTCATTATCTCTTTTTATAGCTTTTAGTTTAAAGTCTATTTTATCAGATATAAGCGTAGTTACTCCAGCTCATTTTTCATTTCTGTTTGCATGGTAAATCTTTTTCAATCCTTTCACTCTTAGTCTATGTGAGTCTTTACAGGTGAGGTGGGTCTCTAGAAGGCAGCATATAGTTGGGTCCTCCTTTTTAATCCAGTCAGCCAGTCTTTTGACTGGGGAATTTAATCCTTTTACATTAAGAGTTGTTATTGAAAACTGTTGATTTACTCCTACCATTTTATTGATTTTTGTTTGGATGTCTTAAGTTTCTTTTGTTCCTTTCTTTCTAGCTTACTGTTTGTCTTCTGTATTTGTTGGTTTCTTAGATTATAAATAAACTTTTTTTTCTCTTCATTGTTGGGATTTTAATTTTACTAGTGGCTTTTGGTTTTTCTTGATTTTTTATAGTAGTTGTAGTTATTTTTCAGGTACCAAACCCAGTACTCCCTTGAGAATTCCTCATAAGGGTAGTCATGTGGTAGTGTACTCCCACAGTTTTTGTTTGTCTGAGAAATACACTATTTGCCCTTCATTTTGGAAGGATAGCTTTGTGGGGTAGAGTATTCTTAGCTGGCAATCTCTGTCTTTTAGTATTTTGAATATATCATC
>NW_007736829.1:35057-43570 GCF_000696425.1 Galeopterus variegatus
CCTGGGAAGTTTTCTGCTACTATTTTGTTGAATATGTTTTCAATGCAATCTCCTTTTTCCTTCCCTTCTGGAATACCGATGACTCGGATATTTGAGCAGTTAAGGTTGTCTGATATCTCTCTTAGATTTTCTTCAATGTTTTTAATTCTTTTTTTTTTTTTTTTGTCTGCTTGTGTTATTTTAAACAGCCTATCTTCAAGGTCAGAAGTTCTCTCTTCTGCTTCTGCAAGCCTGCTGATTAAACTCTCTGTTGTGTTTTTTATTTCATTGAGTGAATTCTTCAGTTCAGCAAGCTCTGTTACATTCTTCTTCAGGGTATTGATTTCCTTGCACATTTCTTCTTTCAGATCCTGTATACTTTTCCTCATTTCATCATGTTTTCTAGCTGAGTTTTCTTGTATCTCATTTAGTTTCCTTAGAATTATCACTCAAAATTCCTTGTCAGACATTTTAAGGGTTTCTTGATCTGTAGGATCTAGAGCTTGAGAGGTATTACCCTTTAGTGGTGTACTTTCTTGATCTTTCATGTTTCTGGTATCTTTCCTTTGATATTTAGTCATTGAGGCAAGGGATTTCATGGTCCACTGGTTCAACACTATTGTCTGGCTAGGATGCTGCTGGTGCTGCCAATTTGGCACAGCTGCCTCAGTGTCTGCTCGGTCACCTGCCGGCGCCTTGGGCGTGTGGTCGCTTTGGGTCTTGGGCCTCTCTGGGGAGGTGCCTCTCTGGTCAGCGCACACTTGACCAGGCTGGGGATGGAGTCCGGCTGTGGCAAGGCCTACCCACTCAGTCACGTGCCGGCACAGCAGGGCATGCAGTCTCCACAGGACTTGGGCCACTCCCCTATAAATATTCTTGAACTTTGTTTTGAGATGCAGTTAACTTACTTGGAAATAGTTTGATCCTTTTGGGTATTGTTTTATTACTTACTACTAGGTGAGACAAGAGGAATATTTAGTCTAGGGCTAATTATTCTGCACTGCTGAGAGAAGTCTGTTTTGATTACTCTAGCCAAAATCTCATGAATTATGAATTATGAATTATGTTTTTTTTCTAGTATATCTGATGGGAATGGGGACAATTACTGGCTTTGTTTGAGCTCCAGGGACTGTCTTTCTTATGGCTTTTCCCCCAGCCTTGAGTAGTTTTCTCATATGCATGCATTGATCAGCTCTCTGCTAAATACTAAAGAAGGACCCTCTGCAGATCTCTGCGGTTCCCTCTGTGTGGCTCTCTTTGCTTTTGTATTCTGCCTGCAAACTCTAGCTGCCTTGTTCTCTCCTGAGTCTCAACCCCATCTCTTCAGCTCAGGAAGTCATCCCAGGTTCCTTGTCCTTGCACTGTGGATTAGAAATTCATTCAAGGTAGTAGTCGAGGCAATCATAAAGAGCACTTTACTTGTTTCCCATCTCTTAGAGATTACATCCTCCCGGAGATGATCAGAGATCACATTCATTGCTTGCATCCACTGTCTTGAAAACTGTTGCTTCATGTAATTTTTTAATCTGAGGTTTTAGTTGTTTCAGGCAGGATAGTAAATCTGGTTCCTGTTTTTCCATCTTGGCCAAAAAGATAGTCTCCAATGAAAGTTTTTTTTAACTCTCTGGAATAGAAGTTTGCATGATTAGCATAGGATGATCATGAGAAGTGTATAAAATTCCCTCCTGTCTCTGCTACAAACTAGTAAAAGAGCCAGTATATAGTCTTCTTTTATTTATAAATCACATAGAAGCAAAATCTAAAGTATCTAAACTCTGAATCAGTGGTACTGTATACTGGTCCTCTGACTTGTAATCAGGAAAAACAGAACGTCAAGTTATTTGGTAGAGTTCATATAGTGTAAAAGTTCCAAAAATGCTAATGTGCTAATCAAATGCAAGGCATCGTCACTGTTGTTATGAGCAAAGAATAAAGGGCAAGCACTAGAAGGATAATGAGAGAAAAAATATGCTTCCAGGAATGATATAAACAAATAACCTATATGCATTAAAATAGGCAAACTCTGTTATCATAAATAGCAAGGTTTTTTTATTTTCAATTTGTCCTTGCTTTCCCTTGTACCTATGATTGTAACCACATGCACTTTCATAGGCCCACACCAATCTGCAGGTGTGTGAGCATGCATGCACACACAGAGGCAAAACGGTTCTTCTGTTGCTAGGGTATTTTTCCCCTTCCAAAGAAAGTTGTCTGACAAAACAGTCAGGTTTGAATATGATGTGTTAAGATATCATTCTAGTGTCCAGGCGATCCTTCAAATATTACAGTGCTCCAGCACTTCCCTGACCTGTGAGGCATCTTAATCTCTCTAGAGTTTTGGAGATAAAGGTTCTGTTGCAGGATAAATGAGCTCTATAAAAGAATATAAGACCTGATGTATGCTCAGGAGGCAAGAACAGAACATAGACACCATCAGTCATGCATTATCTGAAGGCTGCACAATAAAAATTGCCGTGTATTTTACTTAATGCTCATTGTCATGTATCAGAACATAAAAGAAACCACTCAATATATGTGAGAACTATGATAATTCCATTGAATATTAATATTTTATTGATTTCAGTTGAATTGGTTATTTTCAACTATGGCTCAAACCTTCTTCCTTAGGAAGATTTTGGGATCTAGAATACTTCTAGCTTGTCTCCTGGTGTTTTTATTCTTTCTCTGTAATAACAAAGATGATCCAGTCCAGTGACTGTTCATTCATGAGAAATGCCTTTTCCAAGAACAAAAAATGTGTCTTTGAAGTAGAGAGATCAAACTAAACCAGCTTGCTGCATTCCATGCAAAGTTCGACTGTGGCTTTTACTGGCTGCAGTTTACATATCTAAGTGCACATGATGTTGAAAACAGTTGAGATTGTGAAAACCATAAGGATACTGATTAGACACCTATGAGAATGACAAGTTCATTAGATTGGGGATTGCCATTTTCACTGAAGTTGCACAGTGTCAAGAAAGAGGCAATTTATCTTTACATGTGTGCATTCAACAAATCTTCTATGTGTCAGGTGCTGTGCTGGGAAACCAATGAGTAAGTCAGATGAAGTCCCTGCCATGGTGAAACTTGATGGGAGAGACAAGTATTAACAGAGAAATATGAACTATAATGTGTTGTAGTAATTAATGGCTATGAAGAAAATAAAACAGGTTTAAGGCATAGAAAGTGACAGAGTAGGAGTCTTATACATGTGATGACCAGGGGAGGCCTTCCTGAGGATGTGACATTTAAACACAGACCTAAATAATGTGAAACAGAATCTTGGTGAGAACAGTGTTACAGGCAAAAGAGAGAGGAAAGAGCAAATGTAAAGGCTCAAAGATGTAAATAAGCTTAACATGTTCTATAACCAACCAGAATGCTAATGGTGGCTGGAACCAAATGAGGAACATAATAAGGAAAAAGAGATGGGGTTAAGAGATGTGCAGGGGCCCAGTAATGTAGGCCCTGTGAGAAATGCAAAAGCATAGATACAATGATATTGAGGGATATTGATCATAAAGTATGCTCTTAAAAGATTGTTCTGGCTGTGCTGTAGAGAATAGACCCAACAGGAACAAGAGTAGAAGAAGCAGGAACCAGGTGGGTGGCCATAGCAGGGCATAGATGAGAATTGGTGGTGACTTGGACAAGAAGGGTAGAGTAGAACTAACTGTTCTTTTAGCATGTTTAATTTGAAATGCCTATTAAAAAATTAAATAGGAAACAATTGGATGTATGAGTCTGGAGGTCTGGGCCACAGGGCAGGACAAAAAAATACAAGCTCAGAAAAGAACAGAATGCAGGAGGCATGTAAAACTATGGTACTGATTGAGATTCCAAAAAAAGTCTATGTAAGGAGAGAAAAGAAGACTGTAACATCTAGATGCCAAAAAGAGGCAGAAACAGAGAAGGAAACCAGGGAGTAGGAAGGAACCAGATAAATATGTGGTGTCCTAGAAGTCATGTGAAGAAAGTGTTTTAAGAAGTACAGTTGTCAACTAGGATAAATGCTACTAAAATGATGAGTCAAATTGGACTGAGATTTGACCATTGGATTTAAGTGAATAGGCCAATCTAAATTTAAAATAAATTTTCAAAAAGCTATGATATCTAGTGGCCAGCTATCAGAAAAGCCAGTTTTCTGAACTTGCCACATGTAATTTTTACCATGAATGTTTAAGAAATTTAACAAGAATGTTTTAACAGCTTCAATTAAAAAATTCCATTTTTTTTTAACCAACAATAAAATGTTTAGAAAGGTATTTTCACCAGCAACAATTAAAGTTTCATTATTTCATACACAATATTTTTAGTTTATAATTTTTAAAAGTTTATATTATTGTGGTAAAAATACATTTTAAGTGCACAATACATATTGTTGACTGCTATGGGTCAAATGTGTCCCCCAAAAGTTCACATACTAGAAACTTGATCTCCATTGTAATAGTGTTGACAGGGCCCACCGGACACTTAACTGCATTGGCACAAGGAGAGTCACCAGCAGAGACCAGAAAAAGAGGAGGAGTTCTCCTTCCTCAAAGTCCACTACAGAGTGAAAGAGCTGCTCTACTGGATGACCAGACATCAACACAGAGATACTACAAATACAAAAATATAAGAAAATACGACACAACCAAAAGAATACAGTAATTCTCAAATACCAGACCCTATACAGCAGTAAACCCTTGAAATGACCGAAAAGGAATTCTCAGCAACAACCTTAAGGAAACTCACTGAGATATGAGAAAACTCAATTATACAACATATAATTGAAATGAGAATGAAAAAGCCACGATATGAAGGGGGAAATTCACAAAGAGATTAATACCTTTAAAAAGTATGTAGCAGAACTCATTGAACTGAAAGATTCAATAAACAAAACAGAACAACAACAACAAAAACACAATTGAGGGATTAAGCAACAGGCTAGAACAAGCATGAGAAAGAATTTCTGATCTTGAAGATAGCCATTTAGAAATAACCTAGGTGGACAAAAAAAAAAAAAAAGGAAAAAACGATTTTAAAAAATGAAGAAAATCTAAGAGAGCTAGCAGACAACCTTAAGTACACATTTTAGTCATGGGTGTTCCAGAAGGGGAGAAGAAAGGAAAAGGCATGGAAACCTACAATTAAATAATAATGGAAAACTTCCCAGGTATAGGGAGATACATGAATGTTCAGATCCAGGAGGCTCAGAGATCCCCAAACAGATTTAACCCAAAAATATCCGCCCCCAAGATACATTATAGTCAAACTGGCAAAGCTGAAAGACAAAGAAAAATCTTAAAAGAAAGAGAAAAACGTCAAGTCAACTGTAAGAGAACCTCTATCAGACTAACAGCAGACTTCTGAACAGAAACTCTACTGGCCAGAAGAAAATGGGATGATATATTCAAAATACTAAAAGAAAAAAGAACTGCCAGCCAAGAATACTATGCTATTCTTCAGAAATGAGAGAGAAATAGTGTATTTTCCAGACAAACAAAAACTGTGGTGGTTCACCACCACACAACCTGCCCTGCAAGAAATCCTCAAAGAAGTCCTGCATCTGGAATCCCCTAAATGATAATCACTACCATGAATATACAAGAAAGAACAAAATCCACTGATAGAACAAAAATGCAAATGAGAAAGAGAAACTCAATCTTACCACCACACACACAAATCAGTGACAATGAAATAGCAAACAAACTCTCAGTCTCTTTGGAAGATCATAGGGAAACAATTCATTTTTCTAAAAGTAGTAATTTTGACAAATATTGAAAAGAATTGAAAAATATTGTTTGCAATATGTTTCAATTTAAAAGGGAAGAGTCAAGCAGTTATCCTGTCTTTCCTATGTGAATTGTTCCTCAGCATAACCATAAATAGCTGAGGTGGGAACATTTCTGTCTATGTATTCCAGCTAGTAAATAGAGAAGGAATAGAATAATTAGAATATGGTATTTTGCAAATTCCTGTTGAAATAATGGATCTAACAAATGGTCATCAATGTCTGCTAACATCACAGAGAGACGAGCAGACATAATGGGGCTCCTGCAGTAAGAACATATACCCTCTGAAGCCAAATCTAACCTGAGTGAGACTAAGCCTCAGGATCCAGCAACCTATCCAGGAAATGCAGGGGATGATGACACATGTTAAATGACACTACTGGGATGGAGATAGCAAATTCAGACCTGGGGAAACTTTATGGAGTAAAGGGAGAAAAATTAGATGAAGGGAGAACCTATAGATTAAAAGAAACTTAAGAAGCAGCTGACATAGCAGCCAATGCAACGAATAGAACTTGTTTGGATCCTGATGTAAACAAATCAATTGTAAGAAAGAAAGAGGGAGAGGGAGAGAACTGGAGAAATTTAAACATGTTTAATGTTTTACTATATTAAGGAATTATTGATTTTTAAAATGTGACTATATACTGCAGTTATGGTTCTTACCCTTTGAAGACACATTTAGATTTATACAGGTGAATGCTAACATACTGCGATTTACTCAGAATAATCCAGCGGAATGCAAAAGGTGGATGAGGGGTATGCCAAGATGAGATTGGTCATGAGTTGTTGATTGCTGTAGCTTGATTTATTGTATATGTATTAAATTTTTCATAGTAAAAAGTTAAAAAAAATTAATGTGACATATGACCAGTTGATACAGGAGATACAAAGATTAACACATGTGATAACAGACTAAAATGACAACAGAGGATCATATTAACTTGAATGATTTGGAAAGTCTACAATATTCCAAGGGAGATGTACAAATTATTTATTTGAAGATGAAAATTAGGGAAAAACAAAAATAGCATCTGTTTTCACAGAAAAAAACAACTTGCTAATATAACACTTCCTTAAAATTTTAGATTGCTTTATAGGAGCTTAATGTTGTAATCACAAAGAAATGATAAATTTTGCAGTGATGAATTTGCTAACTACCCTCATCTGACCACTACACCTTGCATACTTGTATTGAAATATCACTCTGTACCTCACAAATATGCACAATATGTTTCAATTTTAAAGATTAACTTAAAACATTAATTCAGATATTCAGATATTTCTATGATATTGATTAAAATATTCAGATATTTCTAACAAAATTTTAACTTCAAATTATATTTTGATTAAATGTAAATCTAATTTTGAATTAAACTTTATTTAAAATTAATTCTAAGTTCAGAATTATTGAAAATGGCTAATATTCTCTTTCAACCACTTGAAAAAAAAATACAAAAAATAGTTTAATTTGAATAAATAGAAAATGATATTTAAAAGCATCTAAAGGAAATTGAAATTTTCCCAAATAATCTGGACAAATGTGAAGTGCTTCTAATAAGAGTAATTGTGACATAAGTAATTGGTAGAAGTTTACAGAAATATAATAAAGAAAAGGGTAAAATCAAATGTCAGTTTGGCGGACTGAGTAACCCAGGAAGATTTACTCTTCTGGATCAGTAAATTAGGACTAGTAAAACAATTACACAGATGTGTCAAAACAAGCACCTCAAATATTAAATTTTAGATTTTCATAACTAAAAGTAAAAAAACTAAGGTTAACAAGCTATCAGAGAAAATCAAAAAGAATATTAAGATGGTAAAAAGTTTGGAAAGAAAAACAGATATTGATACAAATATTTAAGTTAAGTTTACATTTTATTTAAAAGCATCCAAAAATCATTTTACATGAAATGATGTGAATCAAAAGTTATTTTAATCTCTATTAAAATTTTTCATCCCAAAGCATTGAAAGTATATCAGAATTAGGAAAAAAAAAAAACGCCTGTATTTCAAGTATCAGTGTAAATGGCAGTAGTTGCTGTATCCTATTTCAAATTCTCAAGAGAAAAACCTCAAAAGAAGTTCGGTTTGTCTATTCAAGCCAAGTTACACAAATCATAAGTGACTGTTCAGCCAACAGATTGGCTTTTTGGGGTCAGAGTCCTTCCTTGACATTTGTCAATTGGTCAACAGGATTATTTGTCAATGGGCCAACAGGGTCATTTGTCAATGGGTCAACAGGGTCATTTGTCAATGGGTCACAGGGTCATTTCTCAGTGGATTAACAGGGTCAAGAGTGGTAGGGCAGGCTTCAGAGATTGGTGTCCAGGGTCAGACTCCAGGAGCAATTCTTGGATCTTTCATTTACAAGCTATGTGACCTTGGGTAAGATACTTAATCACTCTATGCCTCAATTTGCTCAACTGTAAGGGGAATAACAGTAAGATCTACCTTATAAAGTCATGGCGATTAAGTGAAATAATGAGTTAAATATATTTAGAACAGCACTTGGTACATAGTAAACTAATCAAGCAACGTAAGCTATTATTGTAGGTATGAGTGAGACCAATCATGAACTACTTTGAAAGCCACAATTAAAAATATGAGTTTCATTCCCCCCCCAAACAAACAAATGAAAAACAAACAACAAAAAAACCCCAGGAGAATATGGGGTACGGGCCAATTATTCTGATGGTCCTGGTCCTGAGAATTAAATTTGGGTTCATATCTTATCTCAACTACTAGATTGCAAGG
>NW_007736829.1:43861-47668 GCF_000696425.1 Galeopterus variegatus
ACCTTGGGTAAGATACTTAATCACTCTATGCCTCAATTTGCTCAACTGTAAGGGGAATAACAATAAGATCTACCTTATAAAGTCATGGCGATTAAGTGAAATAATGAGTTAAATATATTTAGAACAGCACTTGGTACATAGTAAACTAATCAAGTAATGTAAGCTATTATTGTAGGTATGAGTGAGACCAATCATGAGCTACTTTGAAAGCCACAATTAAAAATATGAGTTTCATTCCCCCCCCAAACAAACAAATGAAAAACAAACAACAACAAAAACCCCAGGAGAATATGGGGTACGGGCCAATTATTCTGACGGTCCTGGTCCTGAGAATTAAATTTGGGTTCATATCTTATCTCAACTACTAGATTGCAAGGTCCACAAGCACAGGATTTGTATCTTGTTGATACACTTGTTGTTTACCCCTTAGTTCCTAGCACAGAGTTATGGCTATAAGAGGTGTCAAATAGATCGGTTTGTGGAATTGAATGTACTTGGAAGAATTGATGAAATTTGGTGACAACAGAACTGTAAAGAAAGAGAAGATCTTAGTTTACTTTGTAAGTTTTGAGAATGCTTGGTTGAAAGAATGTGGCTACCATTTACAAAAAAAAAAATGTTAAATCAGAGAGAGGAGCTGGAAGTAACAAAATGAGTTAAGTTTTAGACATTTTGAATTTAAGATGCTGGTGGCACATTTAGGTGCAAATGTCTAGCAGATAGTTCGAAATGTGAGATTGAGTCTGGAAGATAAGACAGGTCTATAAATACAAACTTGGGAGTCATCTGCCTCCATGTGTGAATTAAAGCTATGGGAGTGGATGAAATGACTAAGAGAGAATATAGGAAGAAAAGTGGAGGCTAGCCCAAGAACTGGGGAAAGCAAAATGGTGCGAGAGGCTCATGAAGTCAGATTCTGGAGGGAACAAGACGGGACTGCATTGAGCACACAGGTAGAAAAGTTAATTTTAGAAACCTAATCAGACACCACTTCCTTGATTAATGACGATTGCATTACCTCGGCCTTCTGTACACAAACATTTCCAAGCTTCCACGAAACACATAGACTTTAACGATTTCTGCCTTCATCGCCTTTCTATGGAATAGTATAAACAGAAACTTTATAATAACAGCTACACAGTAACAGCTACTTTCTCCGTTTCCTTGGTTAATGCTGGAGGAATCAACATTGAAATTTTGAAATGATTTATTTCATACACTGATAGAGCTGAGGTGGGAATTGATATTCTTGCAAGATAGTAGTAAAATTTGATCTCAAATGGAGTACATTTTTTTCTCCGCTCAGCACAGGAATTTGCTCTCTGTTAAAGTTTATTTTTTAAGCCATTGTTTTGTTTTGTTTAACTTCATATTTTCAGTAACTTAATTTGGGTTTGACTAAAACTTTCTTCTGAGGGGAGTGACATAATAATAGCTAGAATATTAATTAGCATGTTCAGGCAGGAATGGAAAACTATTTGAGGATGTAAATTGGAATTACAAGAAGGTGATGCTTAACAATCCAGAAGCACAAAGAAAAACTGAATCTTAATTTTGTTTCTGATTTTCAAACTCTCAGCAATTGTTGTTTAAGTAAATCATGTGGAAGAACTTGGGGGTGAATAGTTTCTGACCTATGCAGATAGCCTTCAAGAATTACTTGGCTTATAGAAGGAAGTTATAGAGTTTAGATGCAATGGCCTATGCAAAACATTAGATCCTTTGGGAGATGGTCTAGTTATTAAGCTACTTAAGCATCAGCTCATAAATAAGGATAGCTTATTTATGGTGTTTAGAGACAAAAATACCAATGTGAGCAGTCTTAACCCCAGCAAGCCCAAGATGAGCAATTTAAATATGCACAGATATTGATGTATAAGAGAATAATGGATCTGCAAGAGAAAGTATTCAAAAACCATAACCCCACCAATGCAGAGACCCCTCATCAATAAACCTGCTTCCAATGCATTTTTAAGTACAAGATAAGCAATGAATTTATTTTTCAAACTCAGATTACTTTGATTCTGTACAGTAGCCACCAAAGAAGGAAAGAATTCTGGATGATCTTTTGAGTTTAGAGGTCAATCAGAGATTGCTTGGAACCATGTGTTGTCTAGGAGGTAGTAACTAAAGACTTAGTTGTGCTGCTTCATTTATGCAGAAAGCACTGCATTTGGACATGTGATTTCTTCAGCTGCTTGGATAGAAGATCAACAGCTAGCAGTCTGCATGACTGTTAAATATTTTAAACAGTGAAAATATAAGCAAATTAAGTCAAAATTAGTATCAGTAGGATATAGGTATTCATTTGTAAATCACGGCCGCTAATAAGCCTTATGAGAACCTGATACTAGAATATGGTAATAATTAATTCATAGTTGGAGTTTAGGCAGATATTTTAAGCACCAGTAATAATTCCTTAAATGTCTCCTTGTACAGGAGTCCTCTTATTCACAAGGGATATGTTCCAAGACCCCCAGTGGATGCCTGAAACCATGCATAGCACTGAACCCTGTGTATACTATGATTTTCCTGTTCATACAAAACATATGATATGATAAAGTTTAACTGATAAATTAAGTACAGTAAGAGATTAACAAAAATAACTAATTGTACAAATAGAACAACCATAACAATATACTGTAATAAAAGTTACAGGAATGTTTTCTCTCTCTTTCTCTCTCAAAATATCTGATTGTACTGTGCTCACCCATTTTTGTACCACAGTTGAATACTGGTAACTAAAACTATGGAAAGCAAAACTTCAGATACGGGAGGACTACTGCATAAAACCAACACAAACACATCCTTCCCCTTAAAATCCACTGATGGGTTCTTTTGAATAAACGGCAGAGACATGGGTAAGATTCTCTAACACACTAAATTATTCTTTAAATATTCTAAAAATTTTTAAGTTTTACAATTTTTTTTACAAGTTCTCCCATACTTATCAAGTCTACTCAGTCATTAGTATAAATCTAACCCCAAAACAAACAAACGAGTAAACAAAAACCTTGCAGGTCTGCCAGCCTCCCTGGTTGGGTGCCATTGCTGCTTTCTGGGATCTTTTCAAGGAGGCCTGTCAGATGATCATTCACTGAGCATCCATAGGGTCATAGACTGTAAAGATGGATTAATTCCAAAAGAGAAAATGGTATAGGTACTCTGTAAACATCTCCTCCATCCTGTCTCAGTTCTCCCATCTCTAAAATGGGGATAAAGATGGAAGCTCCATAACCATGAAAATTGAATCAGTTGATACAGATAGAACACGAAGAGTGTAGTACATACTAAACATTCTAATTTTTTTATTATTATTACCTAATTTTGTATTCATAAGTTATTCTAAATCTCTAGTGATTTAGCCAAATGGATATTTCAGCATTTAAAAGACTTTTCATTAAGTTACCTATTCACACTTCAAGCAAAATGTTCAAATACTGCATAAGTATCTCACAAGTAACTACAAGTTAAGAGTCACGCATGAAAAATCTCTTTATTATTTTTTGGTCATATTATAGATATAAGAAAATAAGTGCATAATACTACATATTCACCTATGAACGTATTTGGAATCTACTGTAGTTTTAAAGATAAAAAGGTATAAAAAGAGGTGTGAAAAGTGAGTAATCAATAAATCAATACATCAGAGGCTGCAAAAGAAAGAAATTAATAATATCCTGTTACATAGAACAATGCCTGACTCTCAGTACATTCTGAATAAATATTTTTTGAATCAAAACAATATCGGGCCGGCCCGGTGGCGCACTGGATAGTGCGCCGCTTGGGAAGCGCGGCGGCACTCCC
>NW_007736829.1:48541-49484 GCF_000696425.1 Galeopterus variegatus
GAAAAAAAAAAAAAAAAAAAAAAAAAAAAAAAACAATATGAAGATACCAGGCTACAAGACCTTTGGAGGCTCAGTAAGTGTTAGCTATTGTCACTATCAATGAAAAGTGCTGATTTACTTTCAACTCACATACTCAGTATTGGCAACATGTATCAGAGTTCCTAACAGGAAGGCTGGAGAGAAACTTTCATTGCATGCATGAATGTATGAATAAACAAATGAATGAATCAAATCAATGTCGTTTTGGATATGAGCCTCTTTGGTCTTCTGCCTTTCCTCAGTCTAGGTCTTATTCTTTCTCCCTACTTGTGTATGTCTTCTTGATGATTGCTTCCTCCCTTCTGCCTCAGTTTTTCCTTACCTAGTCTCTTTTTTTGTGTGTCATTTTTTCAATCTCCCCTTAACTGATTGCATGAACAAATCGACAGTCTTCAGCTTAAAAATGAAAGATTAAACACACATTTTTAACCTTATTTCCTTCTCCAAACTCCTCTAAATCAAAGTATAAAATGTTTTTTAAAGGCATAAATCCTCGAGGCAAAGAGAACAGAGGAGACAACATCAGCAAAATTTTAGAAGCTAAAAATCAGATGGATGAGTGGTAAGTGACCTAGCAAACCTAAAAAAAAATTCTGAATCTAGCCTGATTGCTAGGAAGACCCAAAAGCTAGCCAGGGTATCCCACAAATTCCAGATGTGTTCAGGAATTGAAATTGCCTGGTATGTCTGAAAGGAGAAGTGAAGGAAGAGCTGATTGGTTGAAAATCTGTTTAAAAATAGATACCATCTCCAACCTCAGAGAAACACAGAAAATTTGCTCTCTGGATAGGGTGAATTGGGAGAGTCTAGGGAGCATCAGGCAAAGCTAGGAGCAGGGCTACGAAACTGGAAATTGCTAGACTAAGTAAAAATCTACTCATTGCATGGTGAAGTCCCAACCTCC
>NW_007736829.1:50728-52083 GCF_000696425.1 Galeopterus variegatus
AAAAAAACTTCCAGAGAAGGTAGAAAATAAGGTTACAGAAATTACTCAGAAAGAGGGTCAAAACAAAAAGATAAGGAAATTAGAGAATTAGCCAAGGAGTCCCAACATCTAAATAATAAGAATTCCAAAAACAGAAAGCAAAGAAATTGATGAAAATAAATCAAAAAAATGATTCAAGAAAAATTTCCAGAATTGAGTGTATGAATTTTCAGATTGAAAAGCCCAGTGAGTGCCCAGCATAAGAGAAAAGAGAAAACCCAAAGAAGGACTTTCCTGGTGAAATTCCAGAGTAAAGGGAAGATTCCACAGTTTGTTCTCTAAAATTAGGTACTAGCCAAAAAGGAATCAGAATGACATTGGACTACTCAGTGCAACTTTGAAAGCTAGTAGACCATCAAACAATGACCTAATACTCTCAAAAAAAAAATTGTTACCAATATAATTTTTCCTACAAAGGAAAGCTATTTGATACAAGGGTTGAAAAAAGGAAAGATCTCAGAAAATTTACTCATGCATTCCTTCTCAAAAAGCTACTGGCAGATGTACTGTGCCATAACAGGCATATCAACAAGAAAGAAAAACAACGTAGGATGCCACCCAAGGACACCAATACAGAAGAGGGACAAAGGCTATCCCCAGGATGATGGAGAAGGGAGATCCCAGGGCAAGAGCTGTGCAGCAGACCTGGAGAGGGTCCAGCCTGATTACAGCAGATGCAAAGGGCTCGAAAAATGAAGTTACCAAGATTAAATTTATAAAATGGTTGATGTCTTTGAACACACGAAGTGGAGATTTACACTTCTGACCGAGGGTCTTAGGGTGACTTAGTAATAGATGTCTAAAAATTAAATAAACCAAAGTGTAATTATTAAAATTGAGAAAAATATACAAGAAAGGTAATAATAGTGTATTACATGGCTTAGTTTTGAAAGAATGTCACAGTCATGATAATATAAAAACTGAATGTGGATCAAACTAAAAATTATATATGGGACAATCTGGAAAGGATTGTGTGTGGATTAGAAGAGCAAGTAAGAGGATTTCATCTTTATCCTGCACATGGGGTGTTCAAGCAGAAAAAAAATAATACTTTTTCTAAAATATCAGTTATTTAGCAATATAGATATAAAACTCAAAGAAACAGCTAAACTAGTTAAAAGTGGTTATCTTCAAAAAAAGGGGATGGAAGGAGAAGGGAACCAGAGAACCCTGTTTTTCACAATTGACCTTTTAGAACCATTTGGCTTTTTAAAATTATAGATATATACTACTTTGTTCAAAGTAAAAATTAAAATATGAAAGAAATCAAAAGGTTCTGAGTTATTTTATTTATAAAATGTCTTGCTTCTTCTTCA
>NW_007736829.1:52452-52978 GCF_000696425.1 Galeopterus variegatus
TATGAAAGAAATCAAAAGGTTCTGAGTTATTTTATTTATAAAATGTCTTGCTTCTTCTTCATAGTTTAAAACTCAGATGGTTTGAAACAGTCACATTTTCTTTTTTACCTGAAAGATTACATTTTTTAATTTCATGTGTGATCTTTGGTTTATTTTTCTCTCTGTATGTTATGGGTTTGGAATAAGAATGGGGTAAGCCATTCTCATTTCAGAGAGGAAATTCTCCATGAATTGTCCTTCATTTCAACCCACTCTGTCCTTTGTTCCCTTCTGCACTTAGTCATAGTGCTATCACAGCAACTCTAATTCCCTGTAATTATTTCTTTCAATGTCTAACACTTGGTAGTAGACTATGAATTGACTAAAGACAAAGAATATGTATTGTTCATTTTTGTATCTCTGGTGCCTAGCCTAAAGCCTAGGAAAAAATAGATGGTACTCAATAAAAGTTTATTACCTTAAGAAGTGGAGGTGGGGGTGAGGGTGGGGGAGACAGGGAGAAAGGGAAAGGGAGGAGAGAGAGAGA
>NW_007736829.1:53760-55555 GCF_000696425.1 Galeopterus variegatus
GAGAGAGAGAGAAGGGAAAGAAAGAGGCTAGCTGTGGCAATTGTCTGGATACTGGATATGAGTCATAGAAAAAAAAGGCATCTGGAGTATTTTAAAATTGAGTTGTTCGGTAAAGGAAGAGAAGCTAATAAAAGAAAATGAGAAAGAGTAGCCAGTGGGTTAGAAGAAAAACAGAAAATGTTGAGTCACAGAAGGACAGGAAGTTAAAGGTGCTTCAAGAAGGAGGTCACGGTCCACAATGTCAATGCTGCTAAGAGATCAGGTTGGATGAGGACAGAGAACTACCCGCAGGGTTTGGCAGATAGCTGGTGTCCTTGACAATAGCCATCTCTAGGGAAAGGTGGAAAGAAAAACCTTATTGGGTTAATTTATGGAAAAATGTAAGCTGGAAAAAAAGAGTCAACACTAGAGGACTTTGCAGTGAAAGGGAATAGTCACAGGAGAAAAATGTAGAGCCAACAAAAATATTAATAAAAATATTTCTATGGTATAGTTGTATGTTGAATGGAAGCATCCAGCAGAGAGGTAGAAATTGGTGGTGAGCTATGAAGCGGGTACCACTGCAAGAACAAATCCTTGGAGAAGGTGAGAGGGGCTGAGGAGGCTGGCCTTAGAACAAGCACTTTAACTGTAAGGGGAAGAAGGTCCGGTGGGAACAGAGGGAGATGGGTTGGTAAAATTAGTGTTGAGAAGATGAAGTAATTCTCACCTGATTGCTTCTATGGAATGGGAGGTATTTACAGAGAGGGGAAGGGGAGATTTTTCTTCTAAAAGAGGTAAAATTGAGTTTTACAGACAGAAAACATCTGAAATAGTTTTTTAGAATGAGATATATTAGTTGGGGAAATAAATCTAACTACAATGCCAAGCTATGGAATATGTCTCTAGGAAATACTAAAAGATGTTCTAAATCTGTAAAAAAGGAAAAAAGACAATTTGTCTTTAGAACAGAACTACTTACCGGAGCAACCACTGCAATATTTTGACCTCAAGGCAATAGCTTCAAGCACACAAATTCAAGGTGCTTCAAGAACATTTAATAATGGTCATTTTCAAAGTGTCAAAATAGGACAGACTATGTATATTAGATGTTTACATACCTTTTCTTTAATTTTCATAGCAACCCTATAAGGTAATTATTATTTGCCTTTTAAAATGAGAAGACTGATGTTCTGAAAGATTAACTCAATCCAAGTCACACAGCTACCAAACAGCTGGAAATTAAAAAAAAAAAACATTTCGGTCTGTCTGATTCTTAAATTCATTTCCTCCATTTCCTTTCTATACTCTATACTCAGAGACTTCCACGGCTTCATGAAAAAACATAATTTATAAAATACTAACTTTAGCTAATACTTCAAATTTAAAAAGATCCATCCATTTTAAGCTTTATTTTTCAGCATATTCAGAATTAATTATGCATAATTCAGTCTTTCGTGATACATGCCAAATTAATCCTCTTTTAAAAATACATATAAATAAACTCTGCTTAGGTATACCTACCAAGGGCAGTGGGAGATACTGTGGGAAGAAAGAACTAGAAATAAGAATCTAGTTGGAAATAGGATAAAAGCAACAAGCTCAATTTGGGGGCTCAGATGCTCCAAATATGTCTGCATTAAAACAAAATAAAAATTATTTTCTGTAAAATAGAATAAGGGTACATATACAAGATCAAGGGTAAAATGTCTAGCATCTAGTAAGTGCTCAGCAAATATCAATTTTCTTCTCTTTCCTTCATAATGTGTCAGAAAGTAGAAAGATCAAAGAGTTGGTGTCCTAAATAAGTTATTTA
>NW_007736829.1:55815-60032 GCF_000696425.1 Galeopterus variegatus
AGCAGGACAGCACTGAGGACACCACAGTAAAGCAGGTGGCTGCTGCAACAGCCACTGCTACATTCAATGCCAACACCAGCACTGCCTGGCAGCCACCACTGTTGTGCCAGCAGCCTGCCACCACTGGAGCCACTGCTGCCACGTGGGCAACCTGCCAAAGCCACCTCTACAACAACCATGACCACAAGGGTGGCCTGTTACCACAGCAGCAGCAGCAGCAGCCCCCACTGCCATTGTGCAGACAGACCGCCAACCACTCGACTGCATTGACACAAGGAAGGTCACCAGTTGAGTCCAAAACATACAAGGAACTCAAATAACTTAACAGTAAAAAAAAAACAAAAAACAAATAACCCAACTAAAAAATGGGCAAAGGAGCTGAATAGGCATTTCTCAAAGGAAGATATAATGGCCAACAGACACATGAAAAAATGCTCAACATCACTCAGCGTCAGGGAAATGTAAAAATCAAAACCACATAGAGATATCATTTCACCCCAATTAGACTGGCTATTTTTAAAAAAGACAGAGAATAACATGCTGGCAAGGATGCAGAGAAAGAAAAACCCTCCTACACTGTTGGTGGGACTATAAATTAGTATAGCCATTATGGAAAACAGTATGGAGGTTCCTCAAATAACTACAGATAGAATTGCCATACAATCCAGCAATTTCACTGCTGGGTATATACCGAACAATCCAGCAATCCCACTGCTGGTTATATACCCAAAGGAATGGAAAGCATCACGTCAAAGGGATACCTGCACTCCCATGTTTATTTCAGCTGTATTTACAACAGCCAGGAGTTGGAGCCAACCTAAATGTCCATTGACACATGACTGGATAAGGAAAATGTGGTACATATACACAATGGAATACTGCTCTGCAATTTAAAAAAGCATGAAATACCACCATTTGTAGCAATACAGATGAACTTACAGAAAATTATGTTAAGTGAAATAAGCCAGACACAGAAAGAGAAATACCACATGTCCTCACTCATAAGCGGGAGCTAAAAATTAAACAAATTTCAAAAAGAAAGAAAGAGACAACAATCACTGAAATTCAGTCAATGAAAGTTCAATAATATGTTGAACTTTCAAAAAGAGAGAACAGAACTGATGTTACCAGAGGTGGGAAAGTGGGAGGGGGGAGGGGATAAGTGAGGAATTGGTAAAGGGGCACGAAAAATGATTACATTGTGTAATGATGAATATACTAATTATCCTGATTTGAGCATCACATATTGCACACAGGTGTTGATATTCAACTCTGTACCCCACAGATATGTAGAATCAAGTATATTATAATAAAAAAAATAAAATAAATTTTTTAAAACATTAAAAAAAAAATGCCACTGCTGCCATGGGGCCTGCCTGGGGTCCTGAGGCTGGAGCCAGAGAACAACCTCTCCTCTCACAACCAAGCAAGGAGTATGCCCAAAACAGAACTTCCATGTGAGTGGCCCACCACAGCCACCACAATAGCCACAGCTACTGCAAAAACAGCCGGATGCCACAATCACGCTGCAGATAGCCTAACAGCCACTGGAGTGCAATCACACAAGGAGAGTCACCAGCAGAGACCAAAGAAAAGAAGAGGATGTCTCTCTCCACAAAGCCCATTCCAGAATGACAGAAGAAGCATCTGCTCTACCGTAATAGTGGGGAACCTGAACATGCCTCTCTCAGCGCTGGACAGATCATTTAGGCAACAAATCAAGAGTAACCATTACTTTTTCAGAAGGAGAGAAGAAATCTAGGGTTATCAGAGGTGGGATGGGGGAGGGAAAGGGGAATGGGGAGAGACTGGATAAGGGACATAAAGAATAAGCACAATTTGTAATAATGTATATGCTAATAATATTGACTTGATCAATATATATCAACGTTGAACCCCCAAAATATGTATAATCAATTATGATTCAAAAAAAATTTTTTTTAAAAAGAACACAGGGCACTCAATCATCCCTCATGCACCCCAATTTATGCAGAAAAAATCACCAAAAGTAATAGAAGAAAATTACATGCAAACAGTAGATAAAAAGTAACTACAAAAGGTTTGTAATCAAAATGATATCAGACTTCTCATTATCAATATTGAATGATGGATGACAATGAAGCAAAATCTCTGGATAACGAAACACATATCAATAAATCTTTAATATCTTCATGAAAAAATTAAAAAGTAAATAAGGACTTTAAAAATCTAATTAAATAAAAAAATATGCCATGATTCTGTAGATGGAGCTTCAATATTTAAAATGATATTCTGGAACTTGGCAAGTTGATTCTGAAATTCGCATGGAAGACAAAGTAGGCAAAAAAGGCTAGGTTTTGTTTTTTTTTTCTTAAACACTGCATGTGGTATGAGGAGAGGAGAGTTTTATTTCTGAATATCAAAACATCCTATAAAACTATCCCAAGTAAAATAATGTCATACTGGTGCCAGAATAAGCTAACATAAATAGAGTGACACGCAGAATACAGAAATAAACCATGTACAGATGTAAATTTACTTCATGACAAAAGTGGTATTTAAATAGCAGGAGAAATAATTGTATAAATACTACAGTGAAAACTGGTTATTGGTTATTCATTTGGAAAGTATGAAGTTAGATCACTGCCTCACACCACAAATACAAATAAATCCCAGATGTGTTGTGACACAAATTGAAAGAAAATTAAATATAAGAAACTTTAGTTATTTACTGCAAATTTAGATGTGGTAAATGCAGAGAAAACATAAGCGAGAAGCACTGAACTAGTAGAGATCTGAGCACTGGTTCTGGGTATCTCTGTAACTGATGACAAGCAGGGGGCAACCACCCACCTGGCTGGCTCCATTACCCTCTAACAGGTTAAATGAGAGGTGTGGCCTCCATCGAAGGCTTCCAACCCAGTTCAACTACACACTGGAATCTCTGGGGGAACTTTAAAATAATATACAGTTTGAACCAACCCAGATCAACGAAAATCCTAGCCTTAAGGAGTGGAGCCCAGGCAGTGAAAACATTTAAAACTCCCCATAGGATTCTAATGTGTAGCAAAGGGCTCAGAATCTCCAGGCCCAATGTTAAGTTCCATGTAGGAAAGTTACTGTCATGTTAGCCAGGATTGTAACCAGGCTCTTGATCTGAGCACAGGACTCTTTTCATCTAGCATGACTCAGCTCACTGGGGTGACCAAAGAGCCTTGATATTCCCCCTCAGCTTGACTAAACTTTAGACAGCTTTATTCCTGATTCCGGGCCCCTGACCTACTTTTTCTTTACATTTACTTTAGAAAATTGGCAATTGTAAATTCCTTCTCTACTCCTTTGTGATGTAAATCTTTTCCCAGCCCCCTCTAGAATGTCTTTCACAAGGACCTGGGGGAGACATCCCTTTGAAATGTAATCATCAAGGAAGATAGCACCCCTATCTCCCGATCTCCGATCTCCGTGGGAGGGTAGAAGCCTAACTTCCATAAGCACTAATTACCAAACTCAGATGGCCTGATCACACAGACAAACCTCCACACTAATGTGCTCCAGTATTTTTACACTAGCTCATGCCAGTGCTTAACAACTCTCCTGCCTTTTGTTTCAGCAGAGTTGAGTTCAATCTCTCCCTCCTTTGGCAAAGTCTTGAATAAAGTCTTCCTTGCCTGTTTAACTCTGCCTGGTATGATTTTTCTTTCACAAGGGGTTGGAGTTTTCTGCAGGTACTTCCTGAAGATAAATGTAGATAAATTGAGTGGTCTTTCTGATTCTCAGAGAAATTGAGAAGCAAAAATTCAAACCAAAATTCTCTCTTCTGCTACCAATGCTGGATTCCAGAGGCCAAATTTATATGTTAAAGACCTCATAGTCTTTGGGATTTTGAATTCTGTCAAGTCTTCTTGTTCTTGAAATTAATTCAGTGAGTTAAGTCTTCATACTTTCACTTACTAATATATTTATTCAACATCTATGTACACAACCTAGTACTGAAAGGGAACTTCTATAATTATCAGTCTTCCAAAGATTATAATTAAACAAAAGAGAAAAAACTTTTTCTATTTATTGTAAATCAGAACAAGCTCAGACAATGTACAATTTTTTCCTTGACCCCAACCATCAACATTGTCATCTGAATACTAGCTCCCATACCAACTGGGGATTTGAGGTAAGTTGATCTTCTCTCTGTGCCTCATTTTCCTTAGCTCTAAGATGAGAGAGTGGTAGAAAATACTCTC
>NW_007736830.1:0-987 GCF_000696425.1 Galeopterus variegatus
ATAATTACCATAGCCATAATAATCCAAGCAAAATCAAAACCCACCAGTATAATGAAAATGAAAATCATGAAAAGAAAACAAATAAACAAAAACACTAGCTGCAACCTAAGGAACCAACAAACACAGAAAACAAACAGCAAAACAAAAAGACAGGAACAAATGACACCGAAGACAACCAACCAACCAATAAAATGCTAGGAATAAATCAACACCTTTCAATAACAACTCTTAATGTAAAAGGTTTAAATTCCCCAATCAAAAGACACAGATTGGCTGACTGGATTAGAAAGGTGGACCCAACTATATGCTGCCTACAAGAGACCCACCTCACCCATAAAGACTCACATAGACTAAGAGTGAAAGGATGGAAAAAGATCTTCCATGCAAACAGAAAAGAAAAACGAGCTGGAGTAGCTATTCTCATATCTGACAAAATAGACTTTAAACTAAAAACCATAAAAAGAGACAATGAGGGTCACTACATAATGATAAAAGGACTGATGCACCAAGAAGACATAACAATCATAAATATCTACGCACCCAATGTTGGAGCAGCCAGATTTATAAAACAAACTCTATTAGAACTAAAAAAGGAAATAGACACTAATACCATAATAGCAGGGGACCTGAACACCCCACTGTCAATACTGGACAGATCATCTAGGCAAAGAATCAACAGAGAAACACAAGATCTTAACAATACTCTAGACCAATTGGACTTGGCAGATATCTACAGAACATTCCATCCAACAACCTCAGAATATTCATTCTTCTCATCAGCACATGGATCATTCTCCAGGATAGACCACATATTAGGACACAAATCAAGTCTCAACAAATTCAAAAAAAAATGGAATTATCCCATGTATTTTCTCAGACCACAATGGATTAAAAATAGAAATCAATAACAAACGAAACTTTCGAAACTATACAAACACATGGAAATTAAATAACATTCTACTTAACGAAATATGGGTCCAAGAAGAT
>NW_007736830.1:1852-7340 GCF_000696425.1 Galeopterus variegatus
GTGATGGGCCATAATAATCATATACATTGTGTATTGACAAAATAAAAATTCAACGAAAACATAAAATAAAATA
The DNA here is from genome assembly GCF_000696425.1 of Galeopterus variegatus. NCBI lineage: Eukaryota > Metazoa > Chordata > Mammalia > Dermoptera > Cynocephalidae > Galeopterus > Galeopterus variegatus. The sequence goes on from NW_007736830.1 coordinate 1,926, forward strand.
GACTCTAGTATAGGAAGTCCCAGGAAAGACTCTCGAAATAAAGGTTTAAACACAATGTGAATAAGAAGATTACTTATCTTTGTCTTAATTTTGTGTTAGAGAAGAAAACCCTTCAGAAGAGTTGGTGAACACATGATATGCTTGTACACAAAAGAGAAGACACTGTGTACTTCAATGGAATTATTTTGACTAGTACAGATGATAAAACAAACCTAGGATGATTAGAGACACTGCCTGGAGACAAACAGTGGGGAAGAGAGACAAAGTTTATCAATGCTTTTGTGTAAAGTACCATAAACAAAACTACAATCAAGTCAAAAGAGAAGACTTGAAGATGTTCTCATACCACAAAGAAAGACCAGTGATAAAAGACTGATTGACAAATATACTAGAAGCAATGAAATGTCCTTAAAGGAGAGACCACATCTGGAACCTCCTTTTATCTTCATCAATGTCTCCCACAGTGCCCTGCACATTTTACACAGTGAATAACTGTTTGATAAATGAAGAAATGTGTTTACATATAGAAGTAGTTTCAACTAGACCCCCAAGATCAACAATTGTTGGATCCTTTAAAAGGATCAAAGCAAAGCTGGCCCCCACAGCCCCAGACTCCATGCTGGCACCTGTGGACCCAGACTCCAGGTTTACCCCAGCAGCCCAGGTTCCAGACTGGCTTCAATGCCAGGCCAGTCCCTGTAGCTCCAAGCTCTAGACCAGCCCCTGTGACCCCAGGATTCAGGCCCACCCCAGTACAGGGTAGCTACTGTAGACCCAGATTCCAGGCCAGAACCCACAGACCCAGCCTGCAGGCCCAGTCAAGCACCAAGACAGCTTCCACAGACCCAGGGCTCAGGGCTTCCCAAGTGCCAGGTCCCACAACCCCAGACTCCAGGCTGCCACCCATGGGCCCATGTTCCAGCAAACACAGGGTCCACACACTGCAGCAGAAACAGGGTCAAGGACTACCTCAGTAGACCCTGGCACCAGGGTGGACCCCCAAACCCAGACACTAGACCAGTACCCATGGACCTAGGCTCTAGACCAACTCCCATGGACCCTGGCTCCAGGGATGCCCCAAACTAGGCTAGCCCCAGGTCCACGCTGGTCCTGGTGGCCCCCAGCTCCAGCAGACCCAGGGTCCAATCCAACTCCAGCAAACCCAGGATTCAGGCCCACTCCAGCAGACCTAGTGTCCAGACCCATTCCAGAAGACCCTACTGCCAGGCTGTCCTGCAGATCTAAGCCCCAGGACCACCCCAGTGAACCCAAGTTCTAGGCAGGCCCCCATAGACTAAAAACTCAGGCATGTTCCTGCAGATTCAGGTTCCACTCTAGTAAACAACTTTAAAGAAATGGAGATCTACAAATTGCATGACAAAAAATTCAGAATAATTGTCTTAAAGAAGTTCAGTAAGCTACAAGAGAACACAGACAACTAAATAAAATAAGAGAAAAAACAAACAAAATGAGAAGTTCAACAAAGAGACACAAACCATAACAAAGACGCAAACAGAAATTATGAAGCTGAAGAACAAAATGACTGAACTGAAAAATTCTATAGAGAGCTTCAACAACAGACCCACTGAAGAAGAGGAAAAAATCAGTGAGCTCAAAGACAGGCCATTTGAAATTTCCCAGTCAGAGAAATGAAAAGAAAAAAGGAAAGAAAAACAATGAAAAAAGCCCTGCAAGAACTATTGGATACCATCAAGCAAACCAATATATGCATCATGGAAGCCCAAGAAGGAACAAAAAAAGAGAAAGGGACAGAAAGCTTACTTAAAGACAGATAATTTATAATGACAGATAATTTCCCAAATGTGGAAAGGAAAATGAACATTCAGATCCACAAAGTCCAAAGAACCCCTAACAGATTAAATATAAAAAGATCTCCATTAAGACACATTATATACATTATAATCAAATTCTCAAAAGTCAAAAACAAAGAGAGAATTTTGAAAGCAGCGAGAGGTAAGTAATTCATCACATGAATGAAACTAAACCCTTACCTCATACCACATATGAAAATCAACAAAATTAATTAAAGACTTAAATGTAAGTCCTGGAACTATAAAAGTACTAAAAGAAAACACAGGGTAAAGGCTTCTTGATATTGGTCTGGGCAATAATATTTTAACAATTTTATCTAGGAGACAGGAAGTACAAAGAGGGGCTAGAATTGATAAAGAAACCATTGTCAGTCACTCTTGTTACCAAGAAGGTCACATAAGAATTGAGACGGACCCAGGAACAACAGACTACTGTCTCCCACCTCACGCTCACTACAGGGGATATGCTCAATGAGTGAAAAAGTGAGAAGAACTGACCAGTGTTACACAGTGTTAAGCAGTGCCCCATTCCCCTTNTGCAATCCCATTGCCGGTCCCCGGTCCGGTACAGGGGCAACACTGAGGGTTGCGATCCGTTTTTGGACACGGAAAAAGACAAAAGACAAAAAAAAAAAAAAAAAAGAAAAAAGGAAAGAAAAACAATGAAAAAAGCCCTGCAAGAACTATTGGACACCATCAAGCAAACCAATATGTGCATCATGGAAGCCCAAGAAGGAACAAAAAAAGAGAAAGGGACAGAAAGCTTACTTAAAGACAGATAATTTATAATGACAGATAATTTTCCAAATGTGGAAAGGAAAATGAACATCCAGAAAGCCCAAAGAACCCCAAACAGATTAAATATAAAAAGATCTCCATTAAGACACATTATACACATTATAATCAAATTCTCAAAAGTCAAAGACAAAGAGAGAATTTTGAAAGCAGCGAGAGGTAAGTAATTCATCACATGAATGAAACTAAACCCTTATCTCATACCACATATGAAAATCAACAAAATGAATTAAAGACTTAAATGTAAGTCCTGAAACTATAAAACTACTAAAAGAAAACACAGGGTAAAAGCTTCTTGATATTGGTCTGGGCAATAATATTTTAACAATTTTATCTAGGAGACAGGAAGTACAAAGAGGGGCTAGAATTGATAAAGAAACCATTGTCAGTCACTCTTGTTACTAAGGAGGTCACATAAGAATTGAGACGGACCCAGGAACAACAGACTACTGTCTCCCACCTCACGCTCACTACAGGGGATATGCTCGATGAGTGAAAAAGTGAGAAGAACTGACCAGTGTTACACAGTGTTAGGCAGTGCCCCATTCCCCTTGTGTATGATGTGAATCCTATGTACTGCTAAGTACTACAATCTGGTGTCAAAAATACCAACCATGTGTAGAACATGGAAGTCGTACCGCACAAAGAACAAGACTCTCTCAGGTAAGGGCCAGCAAATTAATATCCTCTGGGGGTCCTACCTATGTCACATGACTCTGACACAAGACCCACAAGGAGAGCAGGTGGAGAAGAGAGCAACCAGATGGGCTGCACATTGCCAAGGAGCAGCGCTCAGGAACAACCTAAGAAATACTACCCACATTTAGAAGCAGCCTGTAAGGGAAAAGAACTCTTTCTAGAGAAATATCTCCTGTAAACACTGCATGAGGCAATGTGTTCTCGCACTTAGTACATAGCACGGGCTTTAGACTTGGTGTGAGAATTCTGGCATCACATTTAATATCTATATGGCTCAAGAAAATTCAGTTAACTTTTCTGGCTTCAGAATCCTAATCAGTAACATGGAGGCAATACTGCTAAGTTCACTTTAAGGAGTAAATAAAATAATATATGCAAAACATTTAATGTAGCGAGTAGCTCCATAGTGGCCCTCCATTAAGGGTAATTCCTATCTTCCAAAGTATCCTCAATAGCATTTAAAGTTAACATATTACCAAAGCAAATCCAAAATGCCAGTTTAGCATTTATTCATTCAGCAAATATTTGTTACTAAGCACCGGGCACTGTGTTTGGAAAGAAATGCAATATTTTAAGTCACCTGCCTTCCTGCAGTTTACAATCTAGCACCAAAACTAACAATAATCTGACAATAAAAAGCACTGATGTTACCAGAACACACAGCAGAGAGACTTAAAGCAGAGCAGAAGTGTGTGAAAGGGAAGGCTCCTTGGAAGAAGAAAACCTAAAATAAAAGTAAGAGTTCTGGAGAATTTCTCATTACATCTATGTGAAGTCAGTAATTTACTGCTGCACACAACAAAGGTAAAATTGGACAAAATTATTTTTAAAACAACATTTCAAACCATGGGAAATAGACCAAAAGCAGACAACAAATAGAAAAGCATTTATTCTTAAAAATCAGCTAGAGGTTTAGGTAAGAACAGTGGGTGATCTTCTTGCCTTGTGCTGCTTCTGTCCTACACTGTCACAGCTGGGATGATGAGAACTATAGTCTGACAAGCTTGGGGCTACCTGCAGAAGTCAGGATCTTTGCTACCAGAAGGGGTAGATTTGATGTGGGGTGGGGGAGAAAAACTCCAGGTTTTTACCAGCTGAAGTGGCAGATGTGTTTAGATGTGTTTTTTAAGTTTGACCGGTAAAGGGATCTTCACCCTTGGCTTATTGTTGTCAGCACCACGCTCTCCCAAGTGAGCCACAGGCCGGATCAGGGAAATCATATCTTTGCTAGCCTAAGGCTACAGTCCAAGCTGGGGTAAGCAGCAGACCAGCAAGAAATTTAATGGGGAGATGCTAAAAATGAGAGAGTCACAGAAGGGCTGAAATAAGCTTGTCACATATCTCTGGCTGAGTAAGAAACGGTGAGCATGCAAGGGAGAAACCCAGAAGAGCCTGACATAAATTCCAAGGGAGACTTGAGAACTGGCTACAACTTTTAAACATGCTCCTTAACCCACACACAGATAGACTGGCAGAGGGTGGAAGCCTCACAGGTTCAAGACACCTCTACTCAAATCATTAGCTGATCACTAAGCTTTGCAGGCATAGGGGAGAATCCCAATAGGTCAATCTAAAATATAAAAATAAGAACAAAAAAACTGAGCAGACACTGGTGGCCAAAGACCACAGAGGAAATAGATTTCACAGTTTCAGTTCAGGGAAGTTATCACAACAAAACAAAATCACATAAAAATAAGACAAAATCCAGAGTTGCTAAAATATATTATCTAAGTTGTCCAGTTGCTAACAAAATACTATGAAGCATACAAAAAAACCCCAAAAATGTAATATAATTTCCATACATAGGAAAAATAAAGCAGTCAATAGAAACCGGCTCTGAATAGGCCCAGATGTTAGATGTAGCAAAGAGTTTAGAGCAGATATTATGAATATGTTCAAAGAATTATAAAGGTATATTTGAAGAATTAAAGTACATTTGAAGAATAAAAATATGACGACAATGGTTCAACAAATAGGGAAACTCGAAAGAGAAAAAGAAACTAAAAACACACAAAAAAGGAAATTCTAGAGTAGAAAAGTACAATACCAAAATTAAAAATTCACTAGACAGGCTCAACAGCAGACTGTG
>NW_007736830.1:8495-9916 GCF_000696425.1 Galeopterus variegatus
CATGAAATACTATATATAGGAAATTTAATAGTATAGTTCACATAGTAACACAACTCCACAGGAAAGAATAAAGAATACTGTAAATTGTTAATATGTTGGCAAATGTAAAAGACTATATATACACATGTATTCTTTCTCTTAATTTCTTTTAACATGCTAAAATTGGCTTAAGGAAAAAATTATGTATTATTCCATTTATAACATACATAGATGCACTGTACAGATGGTCCCTGATTTACAGTGGTTTGACTTATGATTTTTCCGACTTTACAATGTTGCTAAAGTAATATGCCTTCAGTGCACTCCTTGACTTGTGGTTAGAGTGACATTCTGACAAATCCAGTAAGCTAAAAAATCGTAAGTCAAAAATACTGTTCTGACTTACAATATTTTTCAATTTACAATGGTTTTACTGAGACATAAGCCTATCATAAGTCAAGGAGCATCTGCAAATGACAAAAATAGTATGGGATGGGGTGGGGATGGAGCTACATGGGAACCCAGTTGCTATATTTTACCAGAATTAAATCACTGTTAAACTGAAATGGATTGTGATATATTAAAGACACATGTTGTAATCATTAAAGCAGTGCTATCCAAAAGAATTATAATGAGAGCCACAAATGTCAGTCACATATGTAATTTTAAATTTTCTAGTCATATTTTTTATGCTTTTCTAAAAACACAAAATTTTAATAACATTTTATTTAACCCAATGTATCTAAAACATTATTAATACAACATATAAACAGTATAAAAATATTAATAAGATATTTTACATTCAGTAGTTCACACTAAGTCTTTGAAACCTGTTTTGTATTTCATTTTAGCATACATTAACTCAGACTGGCCACATTTCAAGTGCACAACAGCCACATGGAGCTAGTGGTTACTGTACTGGACAGCATAGCCCTAGAGCAACCACTAAAAGAAATTTTAAAAGGATGACTAAAAAAATCAATATATGAATTTAAATGGTACACTCTAAAAACATTTGTTTAACACAAAAGAAGGCAGTGAAAGAGGAAGGAAAACAAGACTGGAAACCTACGGAAAACAAAAAGCAAAATGGCAGACAAATCCAACAATATCAAAAATTATATTAAACATGAATAGACCAAACATTCAAATCAAAAGGGAAAGATTGTCAGATTGCATTTTAAAAAGCAAGATTCAACTATATTCTGTCTACAGGAGATATACTCTAGATTCAAAAATACAAACAGGTTAAAAACAAAACAAACCAGTAATCATAAGAGCGCTGCAGTGACTTCATTAATATTGAGCAAAATAGACTTTAAGATAGGAATATTACGGGCCGGCCCAGTGGCGCACTGGATAAGTGCGCCGCTTGGGAAGTGCGGCGGCACTCCCGCCCGAGGGTTCAGATCCCACATGCAGACCGGTTCCCGCTCACTGGC
>NW_007736830.1:10640-12768 GCF_000696425.1 Galeopterus variegatus
GATCCGTTGCCGGACACAGAAAAAGACAAAAGACAAAAAATAAATAAATAAATAAATAAAATAAGATAGGAATATTACTAGAAACAAAGACAGACATTGATAATGAAAAGTAAGCTATTTTATAATGAAAAGCTGGACATGTAAGAAGGGAAGAGAGAAGAACGCTCAGAAGCAAGAGAGGTGCCTTCCTATGTGGTGCTGCTCCCTCTCCAGCTGATCACACCACATCCCCAGCCCCTCTCAGCATTACACATAGCAGCAGTTCTGTAATTTTCATCTTGCCCTAAACACTCACTGTGCACTTGAACTTGACCTTGCACTATCCAGAACACAGATCCTAATATTGGCATGAGAAACTCTTACTCATTCTTCAAGATTCAGTGTGTCTACAAAGGAATTAATGAACAAATGAACAATTTAACATACATAGCAAACAGGGTAGGTAGAATTGGGAATTGAAGACCAAGTTTATTTTTCACAACTCCTGCCAGAGAAATTAAAATAGAGTCACTAGGAAGCATTAAACACATGAAGGAATTGTTATAAGCAATAATAACAACTATAATAAACAACATTAAAGGAGCATTTACTATGTGTCAGGTGCTGCTATAAGCATTTTACATATATTAATTATTTTAATCTTCATAATAACTCCATTAGGAAGGTACAAGCTTTATCACCATTTTAGAGATGGATCAACAGCAAGGAAAAGTCAATTAAAATAAAGGGATGTTTCTCTCAAAGAAAATATACAATGGTCAATAAGCACATGAAAAGATGTTCAACATTATTAATCATCAGAGAAATGCAAGTCCAAGCCACAAAAATAAGCCACTTAAAACACACTGAGGGCTATCATGTTAAAAAACAGACAATAACAAATATTGACAAGGATGAGAAGAAATTGGAACTGGCATACATTACTGCTAGGAACGTACAATGGTTCATCACTTTGCAAACAACTTTGGCAGTTCCTCAAAATGTTAAACATTGAGTTATCGTATGATCCAGCAGGCTGAGGAGTGACTGCTAATGGGAACAGGTTTTCCTTTAGTAGAAAGGAAAATGTTCTAAAATTGGTGACGGCTGGCAACTCTGAGACTATACTAAAAAACAATGAATTGTACAATTTAAATGGGTGAATTGCATCTCAATAAAGTTGTGTTTTTATAATTAACTTTAAAAATCAAAAAACTTGCCTGTTAATAATATAGTTATTAAGTGGCAGAACCAGAACTTGAACCCAGGCAGCCTGATTCTGTGCTCTGGACTCCTACACGATACATAAAATTAATAAGAGAAGTACTGTAATTAGCTCATCTTCAAAAAGGACTTCACATAAATAGCTAAACTAAAGCAATAAATTTTAATGTAAGAATTTTGTCTATTGATGTAATATTTTTTTAAAAAGCTAAATAGCATGAGAACAAAATTGAGGATATTAAAGAAAATGCTAAAGTAAACAATTCTTTTATTTCTGAACTACTTTCTACACTTTGGTGACGTTGTATGGTTAAAACTAAAAACTAGCATTAGCTGCTGAAAACAGAGGATTTTTCCACACGGATTCTGTTTTTCTCAGCTTTACTTTTATTTCAGAGAAACAGAAAGTAAGGAAAATCTAATTAGTTATGTCACTCCTCCTCCCCGGTGTCTCATCCTAATAATTAACTGATCCTATGTCCTTCAGGGAGGGCATAACACTAGTAGGCAAATGATATATGGTTTTTGATCATTCTTATCAGTAATTACCTAAAATATTAGGCAAACTAATTCACATAATATAGACATGTAACATGTATAACGATAAAACCAAACATCTCTAACACATTTGAATCTGAGTACATATTGATTTCCTTGAAGGATGGAATTCAAACAGCTGTTTCTGACCAATATACATTGTAAGAGACGTCCCACGCCGATCCTTTTCTTACTGAAAGGAAGTTTAACCTCACTGTCAGCCTTGAAGGATGGAATTCAAACAGCTGTTTCTGACCAATATACATTGTAAGAGACGTCCCACACTGATCCTCTTCTTACTGAAAGGAAGTTTAACCTCACTGTCACAAACCTGACTACACAGACAAGACCCAAATGTCAGAACACCCAAACTGAGAGCCTTACAATA
>NW_007736830.1:12925-52741 GCF_000696425.1 Galeopterus variegatus
ACTAATTCACATAATATAGACATGTAACATGTATAACGATAAAACCAAACATCTCTAACACATTTGAATCTGAGTACATATTGATTTCCTTGAAGGATGGAATTCAAACAGCTGTTTCTGACCAATATACATTGTAAGAGACGTCCCACGCCGATCCTTTTCTTACTGAAAGGAAGTTTAACCTCACTGTCAGAAACCTGACTACACAGACAAGACCCAAATGTCAGAACACCCAAACTGAGAGCCTTACAATATAAACAAACAGCAGGGTGCAGGGTGAGCTTTAATTATTTCTACCAACCTCTGGAATCCTGCTTTGGATTTTACTGGAACACAGTCTGTTGACATAGAGATGAGAATATTCCAAAAAAGAAATTGCCAATACCAAGTTCTCAAACATAAATCCTACTTCTGTAAAGAAACTGAATGATACACATACTAGCAATCGACTCACAAATTTAGCTATGCTTTATTATAGAAGAGAAGCAATTTGGTCACTGGTTGGGTAGAAAACATTTGGACAACTAGTCTTAACACCAAGAAAGGGATTCCAATTCCCTCCATTTTAATACAGAAGACTGCATTTCTACCACCACTATCCCTAAGCAGCCAATCCAGAACCAATAATTAAAAAAACAGCTTGTTTGGAATGAATCAGGCTATAACTATGTTAATATACAAATGCATGCACATAGCCAAAGTCCAAGTACAGAAATATGAGGGTACTTCAAAAAGTTTGTGGAAAAACAGAATTAAAAGATTGTGCTGATAACACCAAGGTCAATGGTTTGGATCCCCATACCAGCCTGCCACAAAGAAAAAAAAAAAGGTAATACAAATCTTTCCATGAAATTTTTGAAGACCCCTGGTATATCATATGTCATTTTGCTCCATCCCTGAAATGTTTTGATGCTGTCTGAACAGCAACCTCAATGCCAACATCACTCACACAAGTCCAGTGCGAAATGTTTTGTTTTTTTCTATTCCTCTTCAGCCTGAGACAAATTGATTCTTTTCAAAGAGTCCTTTGAATTACCCTGAGGGGTCCTCTAAAAGTAGACAAGGCCAAATCACTGGCTATTAGTGTGTGTTTTGAAAAGTTCCCCCATTTTCACAAATGGATTATGTGCATCACTACTGCACAGAGACCATCACTGAGAGACGGGGAAGGGACATCCAATCACTGCCTCTGTTCTTTGCCACCACCTTAAGAGTAAGAGCAAGGACATCACACATCAAGAGCCTGTAGACATCAAGACACCTACGGCAGGTACGTGAGAGGGTAGAATGGCTTTTAAAAGTGCAAGGTAAGTAAGATGTCTGAGGTAGTCTACCAGGGAAAAGAAAGATGCTTGGAAGAAGAGCTTGGTCAAGAGTATGTATGGGAGTGAGAGTTACTGTATCATATCATGTAGGGGGCCTTAGGAACATACCCAAAATATTGGAGAGTCTTTGAGAAAATACTATGTACTTTACAATTGGTATAAATTGCTTGTGTATAATACTTGATAGAGATAAATTAGCTTCTTAAAATTGAGTTTTATAGGCATATTTAACATCTGTATCTCACTGGTACATGTCTCCATTTTTCTTAAAGTTACACTCTCCAGGAATTTTAGTGTTAGCTTCTCAGCTAGCTAATTATTTATATTCAAAGCTTGTTATTCCCATAGGCTCACATATTAATTACATATGGAACCTTACAGCTGTCTGAGTTTCTACTACCTCATCAGCCTATTTGGATCATCAGAGAGTTTCTGAATCAGAACTGAATATATGTCAGCAATACATAGGAACACTGCATTTTTACAACTGGACTAAATCAGGATAACTTCCATAAAAACCAAAGAAAAAACTACTATGCAATCCCAGTCTATTTTGATATCTGTAAGATAACCAGTACCTTCATATACTCAAAAACTGTAAAAAGTGTACTTAACCATAGCAACATTTCTTTATGAAGTGTGACAGAAGACAAGGAATGTGTCACTGTTATATCAAATTTCCAGAGATTATTAGGAATCCTTATAATGTATGATCTCTTGAGAAAACTGTGCGATTTCTTATCTGCTTGTTTATGAATTTTTAGGATACAGTCTACAGCATATATAGCTCTGTGATCATCTCCACTTGAGACAGTACCATTCCTGGTCTGAGTTGGAAAACTGTCTCAGAAGATAGGAGCTGTTCTAACACAAGCCCTAAGTTCCTTACTTACTCATCATGGAAAAAAATAAACGTTTATTATTGCCAGGCCCCCATGAAGTACATGGTCTAGCAGGAAAAATATACCCGTACATAAACAACTATTACAAGGTTGGTAAACGGTATAACAGAGATATGCACAAGATGTGACAGTGATGAACTCTATTTAGGAAAAGCTTCACAAATAAAATATTTACGGTGATTCTCAAAAGGTAAGAGTTCCCCACCAGGCTGACAAGGAAAAGCATGCATAAAGGTGCACAGTACATTCAAGCAACTAGAAGTAGTCTAGAATGACTGAAGCACAGAGTATGAAGAGAGGGACACTGGGGGCTAAGGTTAATCAGATAGGCAGGAGCCAAAGGAGGAGGAGACCAGAAGAGAAAAATTGAGAATAGGATAGGCGCAACGGAAGAAGGAAAACAGGTGAGCTCACTCACAGAAACCGAGGAAATAGAGAATTCAAAAATTAGCACTCAGTCTGAACAGAGCTGCATGAAATAGAAGGAATCAAACTAGATCTAATACCCAGCCCTCTTCCTACTGTTAGTGAAAAGGCTGACTAACACATGGCCAACTGCGTAGTATAGCCAGGCACACCATAAAGGAATAATCTAGAGAGATTTGTAGATTTTCTCTTGAGATTTCAACTGTATGCATATTTTTAACATATTTTAAATAACTACTATTGAAAATGGTGGAAAAGAAACAAAGATGAGAAAGACACATGCCTACTCTTAAGAATCTTATATCCCACCAGGCTATAAAGTAAGTCATATCATTTGTGGATTTATAGCAACATGTCCCAGCAAACTTTATCACAGAGACTATACATGAGACAGTCGATGTCCATATAAGATGCATTAACATCAACTTTAAAATTATTTGTATGGGGGCCGGCCCGGTGGCACACTGCTACAGTGCGCCGCTTGGGAAGCGCGGCGGCGCTCCCGCCGAGGGTTTGGATCCCACATACAGACCGGCCGCTCACTGGCTGAGCGAGGTGCGGGGGCAACACCGAGGGTTGCGATCCCGTTGCCGGTCCCGGTCCGGTACGGGCGCAACACTGAGGGTTGCGATCCGTTGCCGGTCACGAAAAAAGAAAAAAAGAGAAAAAAAAAAATTATTTTTATGGACAAACATAAAATTCAAACATAGAAATAAATGATTCTGATCCAAAAATCAGTAAATTTTAATTATGAATTTATCTTATGCTTTCATTGCATCCAAGTATTCAAAACTCTGACATTAACAAGGCATTCAACATGACCACTGAGATTACTCATAATTTTATGCTACAATTTTCATCTTTCTGTTTTCCTTACACTACTTTTTCAAAAGAAAATAGGCAAAGATCAAAAGCTATATATTTAAGACATATAATCCTACAAAAATGCTCAATTGCTAGGTGACTAATTTTAAGATACTCTCATCAGTTTAAGAACACATTCATTCATTTATTCACTTCACAATTATTTATTAAGCCAGATGCCATGATCGGCAGTGAGGCATAAGCACAAAATAAAGCAGAAACAGTGTCTGCCTTCATAAAGCTTAGTCTAGCAAGAAAATAATTTAACAAAGAACTGAAACAGTATTAATTGCTTTTTACAATCTTTGCAGCTACGCCAGTTGCCACTTGCCACTTGCATTTCAACATTTTGTTTCAAAACTACTTTAAAAAATTACTTCTGAGATTCAGACTTTAAGAAACAATATCATAGTTGGCATCAGACATTAATTGTGCTATTTTATGACTTCTAATATTTCGATACAGTATAGTTTCCTGGCCATTTCCAAAAGAATAATCCTTGCTCCTTTCTGGCTATTGCAGTTGAGATGGAAAAAAAGATATTTTTCAGAACAAAACAAAACAGCCATGGGAAACAATATTAGCCATGTAATAAAAGACTCAATGCACTTTAAATTTCATTACCCTAGGTACAAAAGAAGGACTATGAATTACATGGTATCCAGGCATGTTCTTTGAAAAACACTGAAAAATAAAAACACTCATGTGGAAAGAAATTACTTTATTTCTGCCACTGTCTTTTTCAAACACGCTCAAAAAATTCATAAAATCTGAAGTTTATAAATCAAAAGAAACTGGTCATAGACAATAAATACAATATTAACTTTAGAAAAAGAGTTTGGGGCAGCTGAACATCATCACAATATCTTAAGACACATTTTTCAAAGCAAAGCTTTCTTGGGCCGGCCCACCGAGGGTTCGGATCCCACATACAGACTGGCCGCTCACTGGCTGAGCGAGGTGCAGGAGCAACACCGAGGGTTGCGATCCCGTTGCCGGTCCCGGTCTGGTACGGGCGCGACACTGAGGGTTGCGATCCGTTGCCGGTCACGAAAAAAGACAAAAAAAGGAAAAAAAAAAAAAAAAAAGCAAAGCTTTCTTTGAAAGCTGAAAGAAAATTTCTAGGTAACCAAGGACAGTCACAATAAAAAATACTGATGATATCAAACAGTAAAAAATAAGTTAGGTAATGATCATTTTTAGGTTTTAAAACATCCTCGTAACAATGTTTTTAAATCCCAGTAATTCAAATGCTATTTGAAGATTATTCATAACACATTCTAGCTTAGAATAACTTCTCGAAACAGTACATAGAACCTCAATCCTTTCTTTTTCCAACAGAATGGCAAAAGATAGAATTGCAATATTTTTATAGTAATCATAGGAACATTCATTCAATACATATGGGGTTAACATATACAATATTTGAGTAAATATCAAAATACACACATTTATTCATCCTAATAAATTCAAAATTAGGTTTGGTTACCTGTTTTCCAAACTTATGAAATACCATAATAAAATGTGAAGCAAAACTGTTCAAACCAATAAACTAAGTCTTGATCTGCTAAAATGATTAACAGCACCATCTTAAAGATGATCCCATATCTGAGTATGTGATACCTCTGTGACTTCAGGGCACAAATCCTTCTATCCATCAAACTAAATAGAAGGGTTAGAGAGGTTAATAGAGACAGAGTATCTGTAATAGACTTCTGCATTTCATTCTCCACTCAAAATACTCCAGTAATCAGTGAGCTATTTGTAATGTTCTTATGAATCAATGCTCCCTTCACATTCAAAATAGAGGCTTGAAGCCACTGTGTGAAGCAATAAAGCTTATCTTTGCAAATCCTTATCAAGCTGATCTGATGATTAAGTCTATATGAGGCTTCATAAACAACATAAGGGCAAGCACAACTTTAATTAGAAGCTCAAATGGCACCGCCTAAACACCTAAATAAAACATGAGCAAGTACAATAGCCACCTGCAAAGAGCAATACCAATTTCCAGCCTCCATTTACCACAAAGAGATTTTTCCCTATTCTGCTGCACAATCTCTTAGACTATATGAGCCCTGGCCTAGCAGTAGCAGTCAATAATTTTAAATCATGGAAATAAAGCTTGAACATATATTTACCTCCTATTATGGATTATACTAGTAGCAGCCAAAAATGTTAAAGACTGAAAAAAAACAAAGTTCTCTCATTAGCTAAGCTGGCACACCATTCTATCCTAATTCTCTGTAAAAAGTCACCATTAAAAACAAACCAAAACTCACATGGCAAGTTACTGATAAATCAAGGCCAACTTATTCTATCCGTGGCTGATTAAGGGTGATTCTGAGACTACATGGCTTTTTTAGTTCGTCCCTGACTAAAGGAAAATACTAGAAGAGTAAGGACTACAGAGCTAGTTGGATAAGTCACAATCCAAGACAGAATGCAGGGCCAGAATGATTTTTGGTGGACAGCATTATGCCGGGGCCTCTAACCTGAGGTTCCTCTTGTTTGTTTTCCTTCGTTTACCTAGCATGAATTCAAATTTCCCTTGTGCTGTGTTTACTTTGTTGTTTTAAGTGACAGCAGAGCCTAACTGTAACTTCTTTCCACTTACACTTTGTCTCCCCTCATGGTTATATGCAGTCATGTGTCACTTAAGGACAGGGATACCTTCT
Organism: Galeopterus variegatus; assembly: GCF_000696425.1. NCBI lineage: Eukaryota > Metazoa > Chordata > Mammalia > Dermoptera > Cynocephalidae > Galeopterus > Galeopterus variegatus. Next base: position 19,121 of record NW_007736830.1, read on the forward strand.
GAGAAATGCATCATTAGGCAATGTCATCATTGTGTGAACACGACAGAGTGCACTTACGAAACCTAGATGGTACAGCTACTGCACACCTAGGCTATGTGGCATAGCCTATTGCTCCAACCACTGTCATATACGTGGTCCATTGTCGACCAAAACATCATTATGCAGCACACAATTGTAGTCCTGATTGTTCTACTAAGCCCCATGTACAGACAGCATAAAGAACTCAGGTCAGAATGACTCAGGTTGAACATTGAGCTTTACCTCTTACTTGCTATATGATCTTGGAAAAGTTACTTTTCTTCTCTTTATGTCCATTTTTTCACCTATAAAATGGAGATAATAAAAGCTCTCATAAAATAATTTATGAGAATCAAAGGAGATGGCACATGACTGTTTCAGGTACCCAAAAAATACCATCTGTCAGTTCCCTTTTCTTCTCCCTGTTTTATATATCCTACATTCCTGGTCCCGTTCCTCTGGTTCCTCCTTCAATGAGATATAGATAATTTATTCCCTATCCTTGCTATCTTTGAACAGTAATGCAACAAAGTAAAATCAATTGGAAGAACATTTAGCTAGGAAACAACCCAGAAATCCACCAACAGGAAAATGGATAAAGTGTGGTATATGCTACACCATGGAATATCATATACAGTGAAAATGAATGAACTAAAGCTACATGCAGTAATATGGATGCATCCTGAAAGTGGAACATTGAGTTAAAAGACTACATTCAGCAATAATACCATTTTATAGAGTTCAAAAGGAAGAAATCTATATTTATGTTCAAGTATACATACATTTGCAATAGAACTAAACAGAGAAACATGTCCCATACCCCAACTGAAACGCCGACATTCTCACAGAAATTTATTTATGTTTGGATGCACACCTGACTTAGAATGTACACTGCCCTATAGATGGACACCCCAAACACCACAAACAAACCACTATTGTTCTGATGTTGTTAATTCTTTAAATACATAAATAAAGCCAGCCAACCTACACTATCTTTCATTTCTCTACCCAGAATTCAAATCACAGTGATGGCTATAAACGAAAATTTTTTGCTTTCTGTTATAAAGGCTTTACACATACTGTGGCAACCACAGCTGTTGAGGGCAGCAGCATCACGGCAGCTTGTGAAGGGTTAGCAATTTCGTTCTTGTGTGTTGAGGCCTCAGCTCAAGATCCCATCTGTGCTGACTTCAGACTGAAGGGAATAAATCTCCTCCAGCCTGAAAACTGAAACATATGCTGCAATAATTAAAGGTTCCCTGAGTCAGGACAGCAGTACCGGGGATGCTGACACTGATGACCTGTGAGCACACCAGAGGACTTCGCATGGGGCACCCACCTGCTAGACAAAGGATGCTTCTGAAGACACAGCCGTAGGCCTTTATATCCAAAAAGGCAGAAATAAGTCCCATCTCCTATATGTATTATTTCTATACCTTCTAGCAGATTCTGGATCCCATTCGAATGCAGCGCGGAGGTTTTGCAAGTCCAGGAGACAGAAAAGGCAACAAACCTGCAGTATTTAGAAAGCCCCTGCAAGCACGTTCTCTTTGCATGCTCTTTACTTAATCTAGACCTGTGCTCCCCAATACTAGCCAGGTTGACTATTTATATTTAAACTAATTAAAATTCAATAGAATTTAAAATTACCTTCCTCAGTCACACTAGCTACATTTCAAATGCTCAGCAGCCACATATGACTATGACTGATTAGAGTACTGGACAGAGCAAATATAAAACATTACTATTATTACAGAAAGTACTTTCAGACAGTCCTGATCTAGACAATAACCTACTTTTAAAACAAAAACAAAACCTCACCAGCATGCTGAACATAGAAATCCCAGAGTCAACCACAAAATGTGAAGGATCAGTCACCCAGCACGATTAATCTAAGATTGTTCACAGGCTTGGATGGTTGGTTTCTCTCTAGTGGTTCCTTTATTTGCCCATTTCATTGTTTAGTGTTGTACAGTGATTAAAAGAATGAACTCTGGAGTTAGATGGTTTGAGTCTGGATCTCTAAACTGTGATACTGTAAGTTATTTCCTATACTTAAAAATAGGGATATTAATATCTACCACATTTGTTTAAAAATTAAATGATACAATGTAAACCTATTAGTACCATGCTTGGCAAATGCATAGAGTTCTATAACCATTAGCTATTATCCTTGCCAAAAGAGAGAGGGAAAAAACATAAAGCTGAATTGCTGAATTCTATCCATTAAAAAAATTTTATAGCTCTGGTAAAGATTCAGTATGAGAGAAAATCAGCATACATGATTTTTTTAACTTTCTGCACTGTAATTTAATAATACCCTTTCTCACCTTTAAAAAGCCTATCCTTTCCTTTTCACTCTTCTCATGTCTCTCTTCCATGCACTATGTGTAGAGTGCTATGTGTCAGGTACTATTCAAAACATGTTACATGTACCAGCTTATTAAATCCTCGCAACAATCCTATAAGGTACTCAATGTACTTATTTATATTCAAATGAAAAAACTGAGGCACTGTTTTTTTGTGGGTTTTTTTTTTTTTTTTTTTGAGGTTACATAACTCATGCAAGACCATATAGCTATTAAGGGCAGTGACTGGATTCAATCTGGATCCAGAGTATCGCTCACAGCCATTATGCAACATTGCCTCAATATGCAAAAGTCCCTACTCCAAACAAATACACAAACAAAACCTTTCCCAGATACTTACTAGGTACTATTATCAGAAAGAGTTTATTTAATGAGATTGGCAATGACAAGGAAGGAGAAGTCTCTTCGGATTAGGATGTGACAGCAGTGACTATCACTGTCCTATCTTCTGACTATATCCCCTGGCAGATGTAGATGGAATCGAACTCTGCTTCTCAGAAGACATGGCACTGCCCCCGGGAAGTGTGGATTTGTGATGGTAGTTTGGTTTTCACAACAATTGGGGAGCCCCCTAGGCACTCACTCTGAAGAAGACAAGGGTGCTTACATCCTACAATGTATGTCACAAGCCCACACAACTTTTAAATGTCCAGCTGGGACATTTAGGTCTAGAACCTAATCCCTTTTTACACATAAGAAAAAGTAATTCTTGTATTGTTTTAGTGTATTTAATATACACTGAATTTTCTAGGATTGCAACTACCAGGTAAATTGAAAAAAACTGGTACTTTTTCCTCCAAAACTTTACCAAGAGTTGTTCATCATTTCAGATGACAATGTCATGCTATTTGAATCATGAACACAACACACTTATATCACTCTCCATTAGAGCTGCAAATTTACAGTAATTCTTCACCATGATCTCTATTGAACATAAATGTCTTCTTAAAATGTATATATGGTAATGTCTTAGCTCAAGCTGCCAGAACTGAACACCACAGATTTAGTGGCTCATAAACAACACAAATTTATTTCTGACAGTTCTGGAGGCTGGGAAATCCAAAATCAAGGTGGCTGCAGATTTGGTGTCTGATGAATGCCTGTTTCCTGATTCACAGAAGGCACCTTCTTGCTGTGTCCTCATATAGTGGAAGGGGCAAACAAGCTCCCTTGGGCCTCTTCTATAAGGGCACTAATCCCATTCATGAGAGCTCTACCCTCATGATCTAATCACTTCCCCAAAGCCCCACCACTTAATACCATCACTTTGGGGGTTAGTATTTCAACATATGAATTTTGTGTGTGTGAGGTACTGAATAGCAAGCTGACAAAGTCCTTGCTATTCTAGGGGAAAAGCCAGCAAGGCTGGCTTCCTGTTTTGCCTTCTTCCTCCTTCTCCCTCCCCTTGAGGTCTGACCTTTGACTGAACCCAAGACCCTCAGAGCTTTGTAAATAAAGAACTTATGCTCTTGCTCTGTAAATGAGGAACTCATGTTCTTATTTTGTTGGTAAGTAGTTAGCCATGAATCTTCAAGCACCATGGCAGCTGAAGATGTTCTATAAATAGCTTTGTACCAGACAGAACTGATTTAATCAGTACAATTTGTTATTTTCACTGGCTTATAAAAAGGAACCTAAAATAAACTAGGATGCTTTACAGGTCATCAGCCTGTAAGGTCCTCCTGATCCCATAAAAGTGTGTTTCTTCAATTCCCTACCATCTCCCCTTGGGTACCAGTCAACTACCTGGGTGGACACAAAAATTCAGACCATAGCAGGTAGCATACACTATTTCATAATAAGTAACTTTCCATTTATTTCTTTGTTATACTATTATTAGGGCATTATATTGATATAATATCTGTCTGTCTCAAAATACGTTTATAAAAAGGGGACATTGTGCTTTTGGGGGTTGATGTTCTATGCTTCACATCTCTGAAAAGAACTGGTTGTCCGCTAGATAAACTCATGTTATACAATCGCTGTTTCCCATCAATATTTCACTATACATGAAAATCAGAGTTTTATGTCCCCAAAACCAGCTTTCTGACTGCCAAGGGGTTTTGAAAACAGAGGGAAAAAGGAAATTTGTGAGTTCTCTATAGGATCCAGGCACCTCCCCATCCTAATCCCTATCCTTGAAGCAAGTCTTTAAATTACAGAAGCCACTATCCTGGCTCTTTCCATTACCACTTCCCCCTGGCTGAGCCAACATGGTTTGAGTTAACTACCCTTCTCAGCACATCCCCAAGAGGCTACGAAAAAGTCTCATGATCTTGGCTTATTACCACTAAATCACTTCAAATCTCTCGGCATCCTTACCCACCCAGTAAATAAGCATGACTTTCACAATCCCTTGGGTAGTTACTACAGCCCTCTCCCAGCTTGAATATATTTTCCTGATACTGCTGCTGTTTCCATCTGCAAATCAAAGACAAAACACAAGAATCCTATCTCATTTCCCAACCGAAATGACATACCTTTAGTGTCTTACCTCACAGCTTCTAATGAAAACAAAACTGCATTGCCTGATTATTCTTTAGAAGCAAAATCATAAAACTCTTTAATACTTGATCTCTTTTAAATGCCTTCTGTTTCCTGTCATTCATCCAAAAAAGGGGAGACACTGAAAAAACAGATTCTAATAAAACTAAATAAGACATATTGAATGACAACTACTTCACATGTCATGTTAAAAAGAAAACTACCTGATCTTTTTTTTTCAGGGAATTAAAAGGTTTTCTGAATTTGCAGCATTCCTTCATGACTAAGAACTGGAGAGACAGGAAGAAGAGAAAAATATAGTAGCAGTTTTTAAATTTTGCTATGTGCCAGATCTTCCTGATTACCTGATAAGAAAGGTTACCCACAATTTATAAGTTGAAGAAATCAACAAAGAGAGGTTGGACAGTTTGCTCAAGGTCAAGTATAGAAACCGCCCCCCATCCCAGTGCTGAGATTACAAACCATGTTTGTCTAATTCCATTATATCACACTGCCTCTCCACAATAATTATTACAACTAGTGCTAACTACATACCAGGAACTGTGCTAAGTATCTCATTTAATCTTTATAATAAATCTATGAGGTAAGGTACCAAATTTAGCCCCATTTTACAAATGAGAAAACTTAGGCTCAGAGAAAGTAAACTAGGTTGCCCAAAGTTACGTAGTAAATAGTACAGTTTATATTCAAACCCAGGCAGTCTGACTCTAAAACCTGTGCTCTTACTCAATAGACCACACTCTCTGCAAGGACTGAAACTCACTAGGTAAAAATTTAGTAAATAGCTGACTTTCATCAGTAAAAATTACTGATAAAATTACAACAGTTCTATTCCCAACAGAATGGTTTATGTATTTAACAGTAGCTATCTTCATGAGGATACATTCACAAATCAAGGTGGGATTTTTTTTTTTCTATTCTACAACTAATTAAAACTCTTAAAAAACATAACCATTAACCTTAAGAATTAAATATCCTCTTTGGAGGTGCTAATGTAAATATTGAACATGAAGTGATTAAAGAGTAATTCCCTATAATTGCTATTGGTCAGTAGAAATGGGGGTGGAATTTAATGGAGCAACACAGATATGCCTCCCAATATCTGCCCAGTTGGAAATCTATTTTCTCCTTAGACTCCAGGCTCCTCCTACTCCCAGGAATTTAACCATGTCAATGCAGTCTTTTTTACATTGTTACTAAAGAAAAATGAGAGCCCTTTAAAGATTTTTTAAGATTAAAAAAAACAAAAAGAAGTCAGAACGAGCCAAATCAGGGCTGCAAGGTAGATGCCTAATGTTTTCCCATCAACACTCTCGCTAAATCGTCCTTGCTTGATGATAGGAATGAGCAGGAGCACCCTTGTGGTGGACAAGGACTCTCTGGTGAAGCTTTCCTGGGTGTTTTCTGCTACATCTTTGGCTGATTTTCTCAAAACACTCTCATAATAAGTAGATGTTATCATTCTTTGGCTATTGTTTCTGTTGTTAATCGTCAGTCCTCTTCAATTAGAGCATGAACAAGGTTAATTTTTTCCTCATAAACTGATGTGGATGGTCTGCTGCTACAGGCTTTATCTTCAACATCATCTTGTCCTTTCTTAAGACAAGTTATTCATTTGCAAACTGCTGATTTCTTTGGGGCACTGTCCCCAATAACTTTTTGTAAAGCATCAATGATTTCACCGTTCTTCCACCTAAGCTTCACCATAAATTTGACGTCTGTTCTTGCTTCAATGTTAACAGGATTCACTTTGCCCTATTGAGGGCTCTTTTTAAACTGATGTCTTACATTCTTAGTGTCTCAAACCAGATCCTGTTCTGACATGTTATAACAAGTTAGTACAAGTTTATTTTGATGTAAAAAATTTTTGAAATCCATGATAGTTTTTTCATAATACCTATTTTCCATAAACTTTTTGAAGACCCTCATATATGTGTATATACTTCAAAAAGTTCATGAAAAGATTTGTATTATATTTTAATTCTATTTTTCCACAAACTTTCTGAAGTACCCTCCCATCTGCGTGTATTCACATATATATTTCATATATACACACACATATATACAAATATATATATGAAAATAAATATATATTTGGATCAAGTAAACCACACCTGAAAATTGGAGCCAGGTTTCTGATATCCACACTGGGAAAATTCTGGTGAGCAGCCTAGCACCCATCACAAAATACTGCCTTAATTTAAAGCTATTTTAGTTTAGGTATGTTTCATATTACTCTAATGAAGATAATATCCAAAAGATCATCATAAAACTAATAATCCCTTGGAAATTTTTTTTTTTCCTTTTTGTCTTTTTTTGTGACTGGCAACGGATCGCAACCCTCAGTGTCGTGCCCGTACCGGACCGGGACCGGCAACGGGATCGCAACCCTCGGTGTTGTGCCCGCACCTTGCTCAGCCAGTGAGCGGCCGGTCTGTATGTGGGATCCGAACCCTCGGCGGGAGCGCCGCCGCGCTCTCAAGCGGCACATTGTAGCAGTGCGCCACCGGGCCGGCCCCCTTGGAAATGTTAATACAGATATACTGCCAATAATTTTGGCGAAAAACTCCCATGTCAGTTTAAGTGATCTTTCTGCTCTAAACTTTGGATAGCATTTACCTTCAGAGAGGCAATATACCTTCTCTAGGATCCACAAAAAGGGAAGTGTTGTGGGCCCACCCCTCCTCTTCTAACGTTAGAGGATAAATGTAATTATTAATGGATAAAATGTACTTAGGACTTAGAATGTTCCAGATTTTTAAATGATATTTTATATGCTATTTCATTATTTTTAATCCTCACAATAATACCAGTATTAGTCCCAATTATTAATAAGGGAATTGACCTAGAGTTTAGGTAAACAGTCCTAGGTCATACAGCTAGTCGGTAGAACTGAATCTGGAACCCTAGCCTCTAGTACTAAAAAGTCTTTTCTTACGTTTTTTACAAATTTCAGTTCAGTTTAAGATTTTGTTTGAAGAATAAAAGTGTTCCACTATTTAAAATTAAAATATTGAATACCACTAGGCTATATAATTCTCTTACCTATTAGTACTTAGACTCTGATATCACTTTTATGGCAGTCTGGATGTGCTGTTTAATTCTGTGTTGTTTAACTTCCCGCATGCTTGTGATAAATGCATGTGTCTTGAACTGCATCTATGTGGGTTTAAATGCCCCACGGATAAGTACACTAGACTGGAAGTTCCCAGACAACTAACATTTCTTTGTATATCCTACGTCGCGTCAAGTGCAATGCCTTCACACATAAATTTTTCAAGAAATAAACTTGATTTAACTAGTCGAATAAACCTACATTTTTTGTCCTAGAGAAAACAACCGTAATTTAGTTTAAAATACGCTACTGATAATAATAAACAATCTTGAGAACTTCATATGAGTACAATAGTTCTACCTCACCCCACCTCCAATTTCTTATCCATGTAGTATCACCAATCAATTTAAAGTTTAGAACAAGAAAAAAGTTTTAAGCAACAGAAGTGGTAGAACATACCTTCCCCGCAGAGGGACCACTAATGTCACTTGTGTGTTCTAATTAAGCTTTTTTTCCAAACTTAGTATTCAAATCTGCATTATTACTTGATTAATATTCATCACCATTATTTTTCTGCTGATCACATGAAAAATGAACCTTACATGCCAGGATAACTTGCAAGAAATTACTATTCATCAGCATGAATCAACAAGCCCACAAATGTAACAATATCCACTGGAAACAGCAAGGGGAAAAAAAGCTGTTACTAAGGTCATATAAAATGAAAGAAAAGAGGAGAAAATTAAAAGTTCTTTTTTATACTGAAAACCATACAAATGTTTTGAGCAAGAATCTGTTGGGGCTCAGAAAACAGTATGGAGCTTTGGCATACTGAACACTTCTGAATCAAAAGAAACGGGAAGACCTTAGAAGCTGCTTCAGAACCTAGGACTTTCTAACCCTCTCTCATTTCTCCCCTCCAAGTGCTGGGAGGGCTCTCTCCAGAATTTCCCTATCGGACTGAGGAAACTTCTTCCAAAAGAAATGCAATTGTCTTAAAACCCCTCCCTAGGAATCTCATTAAATAACCAGTAAAGATTAGCCACTGGAGAAGAGACAAGACTGAAAGTCACCATGCCCAGGCAGACTTTTCATCTATTCTGAGATTATCTAAGGAACTTTATCTGCATAAGACTACCTTTGTTTGCTGCACAGTTCCACCCCTCACCTTCCTGTTACCTGTCCACCACATTCAGTTTCCAAAAAGAATGATTTACAAACTTTTGTCTGCTTCTTGGGTCCATTAAACTCTCTTAAAAATAATTTGCAATCCCTCAAAACTGCCTACATTCCCCCATCTCCCTCTCCCCTAGAAGGAGGATGCTATTTGTTCTTCAGCCATTTGGCCCTTTTTTGAGTCTCATATTTGTATGGCTCCCTTGTTTATGAACGTTAATAAATTTGTATGCCTTTTCTCCTATTCATCTGTCAACTGTCAGTTCATTTCAGCAGACTCAAACCTTCAGAGGAGGAGGGAAAATTTTCTTCGCATCTACACCATCCAAAGTCAAAAACCAATAGATAAAGTTCTGATACAAGCAACAACATGGATGAACCCCAAAAACATTATTCTAAGTGAAATAAGCCAGACACCAAAGGACAAATATTGCATGATTCCACTTATATGAGATATCTAGAACAGACAAATTCCTCTGAAGATGGAAAGTAGATTAGAGGTTACCAAAGGCTAAGCAGTGACCAGCAAGCTGCCACAAGAAGCACCCTGGGCTCTCCTGAGCCAGGGTGGTGGGGGGCCAAGGGCCTCAGCCACATCCCCCACTCCCACCCCCCAACACCCAAACCCAGCCCAGCAATGACCACCAAGCCGCAGCAAGACAGGCCCCAGGTTCCCGAGTTGGGGTGGTGGGGGTGAGGGCTTCTCACATCCCCCTGACATCTGTACCCAGCCTGGCAATGACCAAGCCACCACAGGAAGTCCCCTGGCATCCCCTGTGGGAATGCAGGGGATGCCACAGGCCTCAGTCCTGCCCCTCCTCCCTCTTCCATCGCATTTCCTTCCCCTTTCCCCTCTCCCCCTCCCTCGCAACTCAACTGATCTGCAACAACATCACAGAATATTAAAAAAATAATAATATTGAATTAAAAAAAAGTAAAATAAAAAGAGATTACCAAGGGCTAAGGGGCAGGGGAAATAAGACTTACTGCTTAATCGTTAGAAAGTTTTGTTCAGGGTGATAAAAAAAAGTTTTGGATATAGATAGTGGTGATGGTTGTAAATAATTAAGGCCATTAAACTGTATAACTAAAAATGGTTAAAATAGCAAGTTTTATGTTTATATACTTTACTGCAATAAAAAAACATATAAATTATGGAGATGGGAAATTTAAACTTTTTCTTCAATGTTTGAATTAAGAAAGCGACTGATTTCACAGGCAGTGGCCAAGCCACACTGCTGGCCCAGAGCATCCTCTCTGCCCATGAGTAAGCCCCGCATGGCATGCCTCAGTGTTGCACATGATGCTGGAGACTTCTGAGGTGGGTCAAGTGGGCAGAGGAATCAAAAACGGAATAGCTTCTGAGAAACTGGGGGTTGGGAGAGGAGCTAGCTAACCCAGAGTGAGACTGAGATGAAAATATGCAAATTCAAAGTCTTAAAATAATAAAGAGAGGGAAAGAAAAAAAAAAAAAAAAAAAGACAAGCAGTGCTAAGAAAACAAGCCCAGACATGCAGTGGAGGAGAGCAAGAGCAGTTTGCCTTGGGAAGCTGGACTGCTTCTTTGTGCTCCTAAAACACCCAGAGCTGTTTTTTCCTTCCTTTGTCCTTTGTAAGTCTCCTTCCTCCACCAGAATGTGAGACCCTTCAAAGATAAATGGGTTATATCCATCTCTGTACTTCCAGAGTTTGGAACATAATGGGGACTCAGTAAGTGAATAAATAAGGGTTAAATGCCCAGTGCTAAGAAAAGGTTTAAAACAGATTTCTGGTTAGCACAGACAGAGTCGGCAGGCCAAATGGCCACCAAGAGAGCCATTTGCAACTGCAGGGAAAAGGGTGTGAAGGAGTTCACAGTGGAAGACAGCCAAGTGAATGCCTGCATCTACTTTAGTGCGCTCTGTCAAAATCCCACGAAGATTTTTTAAAAGGCAGGGTGGGAGAAAATGTGAATAAACAAACAATAATTCAAAAAATAGGAGAGAGTATAACAACATAACTGTAGAAGCTGATTTAAAGAGCCAGAGACTTACTTGGAAGAAAAAAAAAAAAGGTGAAATCTAAACTGAGACTCCAAACTGTAAGGGATTGGTGGCATCCTGAACCTATGAAAATGAGAGTGAAGGGATGTTAAAAAAACCTTGAAAAAATGCTAAAGATCTATGGAAAGAATAACAATTAATTGGAGCCCAGAGCCCTCCCTGACTTTGCATAGCCTGAGAACTGCCCCTTTTCCACTCTGGAAGATGAATGAAGAGGGTGAACCATAAGGACTGAAACTGGGGGGCACCAGGCACATACGTGAGGGTAAGGGTCCAGGCTGAAAACGGGAAGTGAGTGAAAGTCTATACTGGGCTCCCACACCTTCACACACTTGAATCCCAGAACGATGGCAGCCAGGCTTATACGTCCAAGGCAGGAGATGAAAAGACATTTTTCTGGGCAAAATCCAACAGCCAGGCCTTCCCCAAACTAATCACCATAGGCCTGCATTGTCCAATATGGTAGCCACTTAGGAACACATGGCTACTGAGCATTGAAATGTGAATACTCTGAATTGAGATGGGCTCTAACACTCCCTCTGGATTTTAAAAACTTAGAAAGAAAGAAACGTAAAATATCTCAATAACTATTATACTGATGATAACCAAAATAACTGCTCTGATTGGGTCAGCTAAATTATAGTGCCTTGGGAGATCTGGGATAAGTCAGTAGTAACATCCACCTGGAAAATGTTATCATAAGACCGTTTTTACTAAGAAGCAGACAAGATCACACGAGAAAGCCATAAAATAACCTACAATGCTTCTTGTCACTCTTACCCTAGATCCCTGCATGTAGGATATAACGTGGTAACAATCCCAAATCTATTCATCATGTACAACCAATAGAAAACCTGATGAAGTAATTGGGTGGGGCTGTCCTCTCCTTTGATCCTTTCCTCTTCTTGTGATTATAAAATGCTAAGCTCTGCTGGCCCTCTTTGCAATGCATTTTTCAGGGCTACCTGACTACGTGTCCCACTGGTTGCAACTGTCATATGGGCTCAATAAATCCCAGCGATATGTATTGGGCCTCAGTTTCTTTCTAGGTTAACAATGATTACATGTTGAAATCACATTTTTGGTATACTGAATTAAATCAAAAAAATTTTTAATTAATTTAATCTATTTCTTTTTACGTTGCCAGACCTGCTCCAGAGTGAAGCCATTTACTCAACAGTCTCTGTCCATGCTCACCAAGCTTCAAAATAGCTTTTAGTACTCCATGTTTAAAGAGGAGAGAGTCAAAGATCATCAGACACTTAAGGAAACCCATTTGAAAGACAGAGACCAAAACAAACTAAAAGAAAAAAGGAAACTTCTAGAAGAGAAACAATGCAAGAGGAAAAAACTTAAAAAAAAAAAAAAGGAAAACAAACAAGAAAGAACTATCCTGTTATCCTCAGTGGGGGAAGAGAAGTTACTGAAACCCTGCTATTAAAAAATTGAGAAAATATGGGCCGGCCCAGTGGTGCACTGGAGAGTGCGCATCTTGGGAGTGCGGTGGCGCTCCCACCAAGGGTTCGGATCCCATGTGGAGACCGGTTCCCGCTCACTGGCTGAGTGTGGTGCGGGTGCAACACCAAGGGTTGCGATTCCGTTGCCGGTCCCCGGTACGGGAGCGACACCGAGGGTTGCGATCCCGTTACCGGTCAGTAAAAAAAAAAGACAAAAAGGAAAAAAAAATAATTAAAAAAAAAAAATTGAGAAAATAAATGTTCTCGAAAATTAAAAGCACCACAGCAAAAATCAACTGTAATCAGCAAAATAACATTCCCTCTCCCTGCAAAATATGTCCATGTCCTAATCCTGGAACCTATGAATATACCACCTTACATGGCAAAAGGCAATGAAGGACGCAGAAGGAATTAAAGTTGCTAGTCATCTCACCTTAAAATAAGGAGATTATCCTGGATTATCCAGGTGGATGGAAAGTTATAACGTGGGTCCTTTAAAGACAGAAGAGGGAAGCAGAAGGTAAGAGTCAGACAGAGGTCTGAAGATGCTACACTACTTGGTTTGAAGAGGGGAGAAGGGACCACAAGCCAAGAGTGGCCTCTAAAAGCTGAAAGAGGCAAGAAAACAGATTCTACCCTAGAGCCTCCAGAGGGAATGCAGCCCACTAACAATGTGATTTTAGCTCAGTGACACCCATTTCAGACTTTGGACTTCTAAAACTGTAAGCTAATAAATGTGTGATGTTTTAAGGCTAATAAATTTGTGGTGGTTTGTTATAGCATCAATAAGAAACTAATAAATGAACAACTCAATAAAATGTTAAAGATAAAAGTTGAAGAAGTTTCTCAGAAAGTACAACAAAAAGAAACTGACTCCAAAGAGCAACAGACAGCTCCTACAGCTTGGGGCTGAAAGCAGACAGAACCATTAAAGACACACTGATCTCACAGCCATGCAATAAACATGTATTAAGCACCTACTTCCTACGGTGCACTGCAGTCAGGATAAATCAGACTAAGGTCCATCTGAAATCACCATCATCCAAGGTTCATTTGTAAACAATTTAACAGGCTGGAGAGAATGTGTAAAGAACTATAGTTTTATTTCCAAGAATCCATGACCTTATCTGGAGCAAGTCTTCTGAATGGACACTAAAGAGTCCTGTATTTGGCAAGACTTCCCATGGAACTAAAGGATTCGGCTGCCCAAACATATCTGATCTAGTCTTATTCTAATTTATCAAATTCTTACTAATCAAAAGCTTTTGAGATAGGTCTTCAGAAAGAATATTAAATTGGAAATGTTAACAAGAAGGGTAGTGCCCATTAAAACACTAGCATGGGTTAGGGAAGAGAAGTTGTCATGGAGAAGGGGAAAAATCATTGACTGTAAAGACTACCAGCCCAGTTTGGTGGGATGAATGCAATAATCCATAAACTTTACCATTTTCTTTATCCAGGTTCTGAAGCATGCCATGCCTATTTTTATAAGACAGATCTTTCTAGGTAGTCCAGTTACTACATTTTAAGACATGGTCTTATAAAAGTATAATATCCTACAAAGAAATAAACTCTAAATTTCTCGAACATCTATTCTTCCCCAATGTTTACATTCTTATAGGTGAGTGTCAACCCTGTTTGCCTCATTAACTGACAAGGAGTAATCTAAATTACTAATTGCATTTTAGCATGTCCTATACTGGTGAAACAACGAACGTGTAGGAAGAAGCCTCTTTAATTTGTATCAACATTATATTCAGTATCTCACTGTATTAAACAAACAAAACTACCAATGAGGATAAAGCAGAGGTACCGTTTTTATTTACCTTACAATTACAAATAGTAAATGGCTTGATAATTTCCTCTAAAAAAAAAAAAAGAAAAAAATTGCTTCACTGATTCAGAAAACCAGTAAAAGTTATCAAAAGAATCTGAATGAAAAGATCTCGAGAGAGGCCCTTTGTATAAAAAACACTAAAGACAATAAAATGATAAAATCAAAAAGAAAACCTTCAAATCCATGAAAGAAATGGAGGAAAAGATAAGGTGACCTTAATACTAAAGTTCCAATGTGATTTTACTATTTTATTGAAAGTTAGACAGCACCAGGGTCTATATTAAAGGCAATCTGATAGGACTTAAAATACTAAATTAAAAAAAAAACTAAAAGGAATCTTAAATAATTTAGAGGTGTCTGAACATAATATGGGGTAATTAAAAATAATTATCGGTTAGTTCAGTTAGAGTGTGGTGTTGATAACACCAGGGTCAAGGGTTCAGATCCCTGTACCGGCCAGCCACCAATAAAATAAAAAATAAAAATAAAATAAAAGCAATAAAATAGAAAATAGATTTTTAAGTTTAGAATGAGCTCAGAAAGGCCTGTAGCTGAGGCTGCTGCTCAGGGAGAGGGAAGACAGATTGCAAAACCCCAAGCATCAAATGCACCGTGAGGAAGAGAACACAATACTGGGGAGTAACCAGTGTTCCTCCAAATGAAAAAGGTGAAAAGTGGGTATTTAAAATATAAATTTTGGTTAGCCCTGTACCCCATGAATATGTATAATCAATAAAAAAGAAATGAAAATAAATAAATAAATAAATAATAAAATAAAAAATAAATTTTGTAGGCTTCACAATTGTTCCTAGAGTCAATGTTATTGCACTACATCAATGCGCTCACCTATCTCAAGAAACAGAGATTATTTAATGTTTTAAATTCATTAATAAGGTTGTGAGGCCCTGTTATGTGTTAGGCACATTCAAATACAATATTTTATTTCAACAAAGTGCTAAAGAAGTTCAGATTAAGAAACAATCACATTTAATTCCAAACACCAGGGAAGATGTCCTGAAGAAGACTGCATGAAGCACAGACAGAATTTTGACAGAAAGGAATGGGGAGGCAGGAATTCTTAATAGAAGGAATGAAAGCAACAACTAAAAAGAAAAGAAAATGTGTAATATATACAGGATACAGTGCACTTACTCAAACCCAGACAGACAGAGCTCTCCCAAACAAACACAATTCTGGCTTTTATGTCCCTGAGTCATTTCTCATACCCAAACAGTGCCTTTAACAGTGTAGAAAGAGAACTCCTAGAGAAACTGGTGTGACTTACCAGCTCAGAGACAGTCAAAGCCCTCACTAACACTGCCTTCTTTTACCAACCAAAAGATGGGAAATTGGTGATTAATCCACTGCTGGAAATCAGGAAAAGTCCTAAAAATCCCAGCTACAGGGCTGGCCTACCACGGGTGGCTGGCATCCACAGGTGGACCAAGCCTCGCTCCCAGAGAATTGGAGGGTTAGGGGGGACAGGCCCCCTAGGGAACTCAGCTCCTGCCTGGAGCACCAAACTTTGATACTGGGCACAGGTCCAGCTGCCTGCCACCTTTCAAAAACAAACCACTCCAAAGTCAAATGTTGATGAAAATGGAAGTCAGCTTTTTTCAGGAATACCGGTGACCTGAGGAAAGATGTTAGGCTGACCCATCTCTCCAGTAAACCTAAAGGAGAGTGGCCAGACTAAAGCCATCTCCAAGACTCAGCTTTACTGAGGGGTTTTTAAAAAGGGGGCTGAGGGAATGCAACATGGGAAATGAAAAGCAGGAGGAAGGGGGACATACAAGGGGCCAGGTGCAAAGTCTCACCAAGACTCCATCTGGTTTCTACTTCCGTCCTTGCTGTTATCTCAGGGTCTGGGTAGTACATGCTAGTCTGCAGCTTCTGGCTTGCTGAGAAACAACTTTACATCCATGTAAATAACAGTATCTTGCCCCATAACCAAGGTTCAAAATATCAAATAACCATGGGAAAAGAGGGAACTCAGATAAATGCATACCAAGAAAAAAAAAAAAAAAAAACTGTGTCCTTTTAAACTGCCTACAGCCCATGCAGTTTTAGGTCCCAACATGGCTTCAGTCCTGCTCACTCCAACAAAAACACATAAAAAGAAATTTATTATGAGAGATTGGTTCATGTGACTAAGAAAGGCTAACAAGTCCCACCATCTGCCATCTGCAAGCTGGAGGCCCAGGAAACCCAAAGGCCTAAATACCAAGGGAACCAAAGGTGTACGTGCCAGTCCACAAAAGCCTGAAAACTGGGGGGCCGATGGTGTAAGTCTGGGTCTGAGTCCAAAGGCACTGGACCAGGAGTGCCAGTGTCTAACAGCAAGAGAAGGTGGATGTCCCTGCTCAAGAAGAGAAAGTGTGAATTCACCCTTCCGCCTTTTTCTTCTGTTCATGCCCTCAATGTATTGGATAATGTCCACTCACAATGGGGAGAGTGATCTTCACTAGTCTACTGATTCAAATGCTAATCTCTTCCTGAAACACTCTCACAGACACACCCAGAAATTATGTTTTACCAGCTGTCCGGTTGTCTCTTAGCCCAGTCAAGGTGATACATAAAGTTAACCATCACAACTAAGGAATATGGAATACTGGGGACAGGACAGCAAGACACTGTGAAGGTCCTCTGAAGATGAGCCAAGAATCAAAGAATTCTACAGCAATGGAAAACCAACAAAGGTTTTTGTGTACAAAAATGACATAATCTCTCTACTGCACATTAAATGTAATTAAAATACACTTTTGCAGAGAAGACTAGGAAGGAGACCTTGTTATGATATTGCATAGAATAAATAAATATAGGTATTATAGGTGGAAGAGATGTTAGGCATTGCCTGAATCCCTTCCTTCATTTATTATACTCAGAAAGTATAATCTGCTCATGATCCACTGGGCAATCATTAACAAAGGCTAGGTTTCCATACAATGGACCCATAAGTACCCTTACATTTAATATAATTTTAAGGATAAAGATAGCTCTTTTTATCTCCAAAATTTCTACAATCAACTCCTTAATGAACTGCTTTCTTTTTTCTTTTTTTCTCTCTCATTCTTCCTCTTTCTCTTTTTTTTCTCTTTTTCTTTCTCTCTTTCTTGCCACAAATATTTATTGAACCTCTATGTGCCAGGCACTGTTCTAGAAGATAATGACAAAAGTATTTCCCTCCCTAGTTGGATCTAAAATTCAATAGAAGAAACACAACAAATAAATAAATAGTATGTCATGTAGTGGTTAAGTGTTATAGAGAAAAATAACAGGATAGGGTGAGAAAGAAAACAAGTGCAAAATGGAAGGTATATATTACAGTCATATACAGAGTAGCCACAAAATGCCTTTTTCATTCAATGGCCTGCATGAGATGAGAGCCTGAGCTGAGAGAATATCCAAGAGAACAATGGTCCCCAAAGACAGGACAATAAATGTAAAAACCTGGAGCAGGTAAACCATTAGCCTATTTGAATGAGGGAGATTAAAGGGAGTGGGAAACAAGGTCAGTGTCAGAAAATATAAGACCTTATAGACCAATGCATACACTTTGCAACTGAAATTGCCTCAAAAAACAATGCAAACAAGAAGACAATGGAACATCATTACAGTGCTGAAAGGCAAAAAAAAATGAAAAGAAAAACAGAAAGAAACAAAAAGTCAAGAGAATATTATATTAAGTGAAACAAGTCAGGCGCAGAAAGAGAAATACCACATGTTCTCACTTATTTGTGGGAGCTAAAAATAAATAAATAAATAGATAAATATACAAACAAAGGGTGGGCGGGAAGAAGACACAACAATCACAATTCCTTGAGCCTATTAAAACAAGTGAACAGATATGGTGTAGAGGGCGGGGAGGGGAGAGAGGGAGAGGGGGAAGAGGAACCAGTAAAAGGACATGAAAATCAACTGCAATGTATATTGAGAAGTTAAAAGAAAAAAAAAAGTAGCAGGCTCATGCAAGGTGTGAACAATGGGAAACTCGGCAGGGGGTGTATGGGAACTCTGCATTATCTTCTCAATATTTCTGTAAATCTAAAACTGTTCTAAATAGTCTATTAAATAAACAAGAAGCAGAAAAAAGGAGAGTGGATGAATGAATCGTGGCACCTTCACTCAATCGAATATTACAGAAAAGTTAAAACGAATGAACTAGAGCTATGTGTATCAACATGAAAACTTTCACAAGCACAAGGCTGAACAAAAAAAGCAAGTTGCAAAATAACAAATACATGATGATGCCCCTTATGTAAATTTTTAAAAAGGAAAAACAATACTAAATATCACTTGTGGATATGTACTAAAAGTATATAAATGTGAATGGAAATGTTAAGTATCAAATTTAGTATAGTAGTTATCACTAGGGAAGGAAGGAGAGACAGAAATAGGATCCTGGAATAGTACAGAATGTGCTTCAACTGTACCTGGAATGTGTTATTTATTTCTGAAAAATCAGAACAAACAAAATTTAATGTTTATTGAATTCACAAATATGTACATCCAAAAAAAGTGAACCCGTAATCCTGGACAAGCCATTTCACTTCATGGAGGTGCAGACACCTTGTCTATAATCTGAAAACACTGTTTAGTTTTGATTATTGATTATTGGTAGGGGATTAAATTAAGTAACATGTTCAAGCTTCTGATGAAGTATTTAGCTAAATGATGGGGTCCAGCAAAGAGTCCAATCTATTGTTATATTGCACAACTCTGAGATGAGGCCAGCTTTGCGGTTTATCTTACATAAAAGTTTTACCAAAGGATGAATATGTCTACATTGTACTGAACTGTTTGTTGGTTTATTTGCTTTTGAAATAATTACAGACACCCCAAAATAATAAAGTCAAGTTTGCCCTTCAAAAAAAAAGAAAAAGTCAAGCCATAATTCTATACCTAGCACAAATATCATTTAAAAAGAAGGAAAAATAAAAATTTCAGAAAAATGCAAAGAGAATTCTTTATCAGTGGACCTAAAACTAAAAATTTTATAGGAAGTTCTTCAGGCTGAAGAAAAAGGATACCAGATAGAAACTCAGATAAACAAAGAAATACAGATTGCTGTAAATGTTATATATGTGAGCAAATATAACATTTTGACAATATTACAAATCCCCAGAACATAATGACAACCCACTGGGGATTTATAACATGTACAAGTAAAATGTATAATGAAAACAGCACAAAAACTAGGAGGGGAGAAATGGAAGTACACTATTGCAAGCTCCTTATACATTAAATGTATATTATTTTTTAGATTATGACAAGTTAGAGATATATTTTAAATCTAAAACAGTAATAACAATAACAAAGAAACAAAGAAGTATAACTAATAAGCCAAAAGAAGATAAAATGGAATATCAAAATATACTCAATTCACAGGAAGGCAGAACAAGATAGGACAGTGACAACAACAAAAATAAGTAAAAATTAAAAATAAAACAGAAACTAAATACACTTAAATTTGGCAAGAAAAATGCCCACCAAGAAACATTTTTAAGCTAGTCTGTGTTAGCGCATCCAGTGGGAAACCAACAACTTTACTAAAGGATATAAATGTCTGCCTGAAGGTTCCACAGATGATTTAATGTAATATTGTCATTTCACACTGCTTCTCTTTCAATCTGTCCCAAAGTACCTGTGCACAGTTTTCAAAATCGAGCGATACTTTTAATTAGCCACTTGTTTTACTGACAATATCTTCTCATTCAAATAAGTTTTTGAACTATGAGGTATCATCAAATAAAAAGAGCAGTTGAGAATTTGTAAGAAGAAAATTAAGTAAAATATTGAATTCAAATAGTTATTTGCAAAATTATTTTGCCATCTTTGGTTCATACTTGTAGAACCATTATGTATTTTATATACTCTTATAGCTTTTGGATCTACTTTCAAAAAGTTGTCACATCAATATATATGTTTGCAAAAATGTAATTATACAGTGATAAGAGCAATCAAATACTAAATATATTAGAATTCATATTGGCAGAGGTGAACGGAGCAAAAAATACTGTTTACTTTTTAAAAATAAATACTTACCTTGTCAATGTTGCAATTTGCCCTATTTGATTACGTTGAATCAGCAAAAACTCCGGGCTGAATGTAAAGCTGGTCACAGCAAGAATAGCTCAACTCCCTTTCCAAGAGCCAGACTTCTTAGTGAGCGTGGGCAGAGCATATGTGGCAGAGGAGCCCCTGACTCTTCACAACAGAAAAGTGCAAAATTGCCCCCTACCCACTTAGGGTTCCATTCAGAGACACGACACAAACATAGGCAACAAAGACCACAGAGTAGATCCAGCTCCTTGGTTTGGTCTGAAACTGGAGTATCTTCTACATCTCAACAGCGCAGATCTTTGGAATGCCACTGCAGCATAAGCTCAGCACTCACCATCCCTTACATGCCTGTGGCTTTCTACTGCAGGCCACGGCTACTCTGCCAAAGGGTGTTCACTGGCTGGGAGCTTGCCTGAGACAGATCGGAATATTGGGGAGAAACCAGCACCAAAGCTGGACAGGAGTTAATGAGTAAATACTCCAGCTTCTTTGCCCTCAGGTAAGATCACTCTGAGGTGGATTTGGGATTGAGCTCTAGGTGCCAACAGTGGTAAGGTGTTGATTAACACATCCTACATTGGCCTCATTCTGTCCCATCTTACTTCCCCACTTCCTTACAGTGCTTCCTGCGATCATCTCCCTAATGAACTACTTACACTCGAACCCGACCACTTCAATGACATCCTTTCTAATAATGTCATCCTGTCCAAGAACAAGGGATGCCTTTAGTTTTGTTCAATTCCACTTTTAGGCCTTTCAGGGATGCTTTAAAGTTTTTTTCATATAAGTTTTATATATTTTTAGAGTTTAATTCCTCAGTATTTTATCTTTTGTGTTGCTGCCATAAATAGGGTTTTCTCTTTCATTATATCATCTAACTACTTATTGCTTACGTATATGAAAGCTTTTGATTTTTGTATATTAATTTTATCATACCTACTGACCTACTGAATTATTTTACTGTTTGAATTAGTTTTTTAAAAATAGCTTTATTAAAAAATCATTTACATACCATAAAACACACAGATTTTAGGTGCACAATTCAATGGTTTTTAGTGTATTGACAGAGCTATGCAGCCAACACCACAATCTTATTGTAGAACAGTTTCATCACCCCAAAAAGAAACTTTAATGCCTATTAGAGTCATTCTCCATCCCCACCTTCCAGCCCTAGGCAATCACTAATCTACTCTTTGTCTCTATAGATTTGCCTATTGTGGACATTTCACCTAAATGTGGTACACATTTCATATACATGTGGTCTTTTATGTCTGTATTCTTTCACTTAGCATAGTTTTTGAGGTTCATTGAGTAAGTTTTATCATTGATTCACTGTCATTTTCCAAGTAAAATGCCATATCAACTATAAACAGAAATAGCTTTTCAATTATGGTGCCTCTAATTGTTTTTTCTTGTGAACTGCATTTGCTACTACCTCCAGCACCATGTTCCTTACCTTACTGGGAATACCACTAATGCTTTCCTATTAAAGTAAATGCTGATTATTTGATAGTTTAACTCTGAGAAGACAATCATATTTCTATATATGTTACTACCCACACTTGTGTTAACTAGAAGCCACTATTTCTTCATCTACAGCAGGATAATATAGTTTCTGACCTATCTACATCTCAGAGATCCTAAAAAGAAAATAGATATAAAATACTTTTTTACAAAGACATATGTCTTAGATGTACAAGTCTTAGACTCTTATACATCTAAGAACCAGTTTTATAATATCAGAAATATACTTTTAGAAACTACTGAATGCCTTTGAAAGTATAAGTTTCTAACAACTATCAAGAAGACAAGGAGGTTAGTCAACAAGAAAGAAGGAAACTAGATCCTTCAGCCATGCAATTATATGTAAGCAAAGAAGGAAGGAAGCTAGCTACGAAAGCAAATGTCATATTGGAATACACTGGGTTTTCTAAGTTTTCGTCAGAACAGTATAGTCTCTTTTTCTTAGATTCTTAAGTAAACCAAAGTACAAAATGATAGACAAGTTATAATTATAATAAATATTCTCCCCAAAACACCTTTAGGTCAAATTTTTCTAAAATGAAAAAAAATTTTAATGCAATAGGGAAGGTTTTTTTCCCTGAAATTTTTTCTAATTGACCTACAATTATATATATTTATGGTATACAGGGAAGGTTGTTTTGTAATGGACTGTATTCAAAAATAAGTCAATACTCATGTCATTAAAGAGTTTGACAGATGAAATGTGACTGTATCATTACCAAAAGTTACATTTAGTACCCATCATATGTTGCACATTACTACAATCGAATGTAATTTTAAAAGAAAAAAAAGTAAAGGAGTTTCTACTTTTAAGAAGTTAGAATTTAGGTGTATCTAATAAGGTTAAAAGATTCTTAAATCCTTAATTTATTATAGAGGGATTCCAAGTACAAACCTGGAAACGGGTATATCAGCATAACACAGGAGGTACCTGAAAATATCTGCTTATCTACTCAACAAACCTTTCAAATATAAAAAAATTTTTAAATCTTTTCACAATGTATGTGCTAAAAGCCAGTATCATGATTAATGCTTATCTGTTAAAGTGAGGGGTAGGGAGGTAGTTCAGTTAGCTCTCCTAAAACCCTAGGACTGATTTGTTCAGTCCTAGACAAAATTAGCCTATAAAATAATAATTCTCACATTTTAGAGTCCCTTCAGCCTACCATGTAAAGTTTGTAGTAGGAAGTCAAACTACTTACTAAATATTTACCTTTAAACTAAATTCAAGTTAGTCTCAGAGTTCTGAGCTAACCAGCATACCAGTTAGGGTGTTTTTCAGTTACAAATAACAACAACAAAAAAAACAGACTTGCATGAGAAATAAAAGAAAGCCCAGAGGGAGGGTGCCTTTCAGAGTTGGCTAGCAATTATAACAATAGTAAGACCAGCAAACAGTATGTGCCAGGCACTGCTCTCTCCATTTTTCAAGTATTAACCCATTTAATTATCGCCACAACTCTCTGAGAGTTGTTATCCCCATCTCACAGATGAGGACACTGAGTTATAGAGAGGCTGTGTCACTATACTTGGCCTGAGTGCCACAGTTAGTAAGTGGCAGAGCTGCATTCAAGCCTCTGTAGTACAGTCCAGAGCCTGCACTCTTAACTACTAATGCTCTGCTGCCTCTTTACAGTTTCTCAGGCGGCAGCTCCTTTCTCTCCAACTCTCTTGGCTGTGCCCTCTTCCACAGCTAGCCTGAAGCTCAGGCTGGCTCCCCACAGTGGTATTACAGCTGCCAGTAGCTCCTGGGACTACATATATACAACCTTATTCTCATGTAAAAGGGGAGAGAACAAACATTTCTTCCAAAAAAAATGTTCTGAGTCTCACTGTAATAGGACATATCTAGGTAATATTCCCACCACAGAACCAACCACCATAGACAGAAGATGAGGCTGCCCTGAGTTATCTACACCAGTCAGAACCCACTGTGGGCACAGGGGTAAGTAGAGTCCACCCCATCAAACCTGCTATATAATGCAGCTGGTTGGAAAGAATACTGAGTAGAAACCACAATGTACACTGCAACCAATGATGCCCTTGGGTGATACAACCCCAGAAATGGAAATCATCATTTAATCTTACAACATAATTTACTGAAATTCATCAAATCTAAGACATTATGGATTGGATGGCGTGCCATTACTAAAGGTACTACTAAAAACAATATAGCATTGCCAGTTATCAGGACATCAACTATAAGATGCATCGTAATTTCAGAAATGTTAAAATGTGGGGAGAAATGTTTATCTTAGAATAAAAGCAAATGGTTAAATGTCATCAGCCAGGGTTCTAAATATCCATGACTACTTCCCCACATATACCTAGCATGAGTTTAGTGTGACTCCATACACAGGCTGAGAAATGAAACAGAAATCAATCCTGCTGTGTTCCTAGAATACATGAATGATGACTAAAAGGGTTGTCAGAAGTATCACTCCTCAACCCCTCAATCAAACACACCACACCAGACAAGGACATGCCCACCATATGCCAGGCATAGTGTTCAGGTCCTATAAGGGAAAATGTCTCAACTCCAGCCCTCAAGGATATGATGAGGATCTATTTAAGAGAGGGAAGCATGAAGCAAGAAAAAATAACAGGGATATGGATGGTTCAGGGCATACTGATAGAAAGTCAAGTACTGCAGTTTAACTAGAGCAAAGGCTGTATGTGGCACGGAAGAACATGAAGCGAGAGATACAGTTTGGGGCCAGAGCACTTGGTAAGCAAGAGAGGCAGATGAAAATAAAGTTCCCTAAAGAGTTGTTTGCAGATACTGGGTTTAAGGAGCTTCTGGGACATCCTAGTGACTATTCTCACTTATTGAAACCGCCCAGAAGCCTGCTAGATATGAGCCTGAAATCTAGAAGAAAAATCCAGGCCAGGAATTTTTATTTGAGAGTCATCAGGACTAGATGACAGCTGAAGCTATGAAATGAATGACATTTCACTGCGAGGATTCTGACAGGTAAGAAAAAGAAAGGAGCCCGAGAAATAACCTGAGAAACATCTAGATCAGTGGACTGAGCAGAAGAGGAAGATCTCAGCAAGAAGCAGCAGCAGCAGAAACCACATAGATAGAAAGAAAATCAGGAGAGTAGGAAAAGGGTATTTAAGAAAAAAGAGTAGGAAAAGAGTATTTAAGAAAAGAGAAGAGCCAATACTGATAAATTTCCCAGCAGGATGGAATAAGATAAGAACGTAAACATATTCCGTGGGATTTAGATTGCTAATGACCAGCATGAAGCAAGAAAAAATAACAGGGATATGGATGGTTCAGGGCATACTGATAGAAAGTCAAGTACTGCAGTTTAACTACAGCAAAGGCTATATGTGGCACAGAAGAACATGAAGCGAGAGATACAGTTTGGGGCCAGAGCACTTGGTAAGCAAGAGAGGCAGATGAAAATAAAGTTCCCTAAAGGGTTGTTTGCAGATACTGGGTTTAAGGAGCTTCTGGGACATCCTAGTGACTATTCTCACTTATTGAAACCGCCCAGAAGCCTGCTAGATATGAGCCTGAAATCTAGAAGAAAAATCCAGGCCAGGAATTTTTATTTGAGAGTCATCAGGACTAGATGACAGCTGAAGCTATGAAATGAATGACATTTCACTGCGAGGATTCTGACAGGTAAGAAAAAGAAAGGAGCCCGAGAAATAACCTGAGAAACATCTAGATCAGTGGACTGAACAGAAGAGGAAGATCTCAGCAAGAAGCAGCAGCAGCAGAAACCACATAGATAGAAAGAAAATCAGGAGAGTAGGAAAAGGGTATTTAAGAAAAAAGAATAGGAAAAGAGTATTTAAGAAAAGAGAAGAGCCAATATTGATAAATTTCACAGCAGGATGGAATAAGATAAGAACGTAAACATATTCCGTGGGATTTAGATTGCTAATGACCTGGCAGACAGCAGTGTGAGTGGAACAGCAGGGATGGAAGTGGAATACACACAGGGAGGTCAGAAAAGGATGCCCGGAAAAGACTGCCCTTGAGCTGAGATGATGTTAACCAGACGGACAAGAAAAGTCATCAGGTAGAAGGAAAGAAAAATAGTATCTGCAAAGAACAGGCTGAATCTAATTCAAAGATGTTTATCCTAAACAAAAACAGCTGTAAAGCACACATAAAAAGATTCTCAAATGTAATGAGCACGACTGATTTGTTAGTTTGTGCAAATTAATCTTTTGTTTTAATTACAATGCTAACTTTTTGATAAAAAGAACTCAACCAAAAATATGATAAACACACTGCTCAGTAAAATTTGATTTAAAGGTGTGCAAATAAGATCACACCTTTTATATGACCTCTTTCTAAAAAGGAGCAAATTTATGTGTATCTGCTACATGAAGTAATCTCCAATTCTGCCACAATCTGTTCAATCTGACTTTAGGCAATCAAATTCAAAAATTTGAAATTTCCTTCTTACTCAGTTCCTCTTTTTGTTAAAGGATTCCATCTTTCATAATTGAAGGAGCCATTAAAAAATTCAAAATTTCCTTTTTACTTATACAAATTGAGAAAATCATTCAGTTCCTAAAAACCCACATTTCTCTTCAATTAGGCAACACTTTTTTGAATAAGACTTCAAAGGCACAGGCAACAGAAGCAAAAACAGACATATGGGATTACATCAAACTAAAAAGCTTATGCACAGCAAAGGAAACAATAAACAAAGTGAAGAGATAGAATGGGAGAAAGTATTTGCAAACTATGCATCTGACAAGGGGCTAATATCCAGAATATATACGGAACTCAAACTCAACAATGAAAAAACAAATAGTGCATTTAAAAAATGGTCAAAGGACCTGAATAGACATTTCTCACAAGACACACAAATGGCCAACAGGTATATGAAAAAATGCTCAACATCACTAATCATCAGAGAAATGCAAATTAAAACGACGATGAGATATCATCTCACTCCAGAGAATGATTATTATCAAAAAGAAGGAAAAATAATAAATGCTGGAGAGGATATGGAGAAAAGGGAACTCTCATATGTTGTTGGTAGGAATGTAAATTAATACAGCTATTTTGGAAAACAGTACAAAGCTTCCTGCAAAAACTAAAAATAGAACTACCTTATGACCCCAAAATCCCACTACTGGGTATATACCCAAAGGAAATAAAATCAGTATATCGAAGAGATAGCTGCACTCCCATGTTCATTGGCAGCAATATTCACAATAGTCAGGAGATTCACAGATGTCTGTCAACAAATGAATAGATAAAAAAAAAATGTGGTCTTCATACACAATGGAATACTATTCAGCTAAAATAATAATAATAATAAAATCCTGTCACTTGTAGCAACATGAATGAAACTGGAGACCATCATGTTAAGTGAAGTAAGCCAGGTATAGAAAGACAAAACACATGATCTCACTCATATGTGGAATCTGAAAAAAAAAGTGGTTCTCATAAAAGTAAAAAGTAGAATAATGAATAATGGTTACCAGAGGCTGGAAAGGGAAGGGGAAAGGGAAAAGTGGATTAATGGGTACAAAGTCACAGGTAAGATAGTAAGAACAAGTTCTAGTGTTCTAGGATGACTACAGCTAATAATATTGTACTGTATATTTCTAAATAGCCAGAAAACAGGATCTTGGATGTAATGACCACTTAGAAAAGATAAATGTTTAGGGGATAGATAATCTATCTACCCTAAGTGAATCATTATACCATATATTCATGTATTGAAAAAAACACACAATACCCCACAAATACATACGATTAAAAACAAAATTTTTAAACCCCACATTTCCGGCTATACTCTGGGAGAAAATACATATGCCAGCAGCCCATATACATGGCATCTTCTTTCACCTCACTGCATAACTGTAGATGGGACCCAAGAGTAAAATAAAAGTTATGACAAACTCAGACTGGACTGTAAGTGAGAAAGCACCACCTCCTCTAGCACTTTCTCTAAGTAAACTACGAGAACCATTTATTTTCAACTGCTTGTATATAGCAGGGCTATCAGTTATGTGATGTCCTATAAAAAGACAGACACAATTTCTAATTATATTCCTTCTTTCATTTTAATTACTCTAGAGAGTAATTACATATTTAACTTGGCTATCTCTTAAAAAATTAGTTGATTTAATGAAAGTATTTCAGATAGCTATGCCGCCTTACATCAATTAGAAAGCTAATCATTCTGCTTATTCTCACAAAAAGATTTTAAAGGAGGTGGGGAGGTAATAGTGTTTGGTGTTTCTTAAAAAGTTAATTAGAGGACACCCAGTAAAAGAGATCATCCAGGATATAAAGTTTATCAAAAAACCCAAAATATGTAATCTGCATAGTGTCAAGACACAGCAAGAGATTCTCTCTAGTGAGTTTGCTCATGTTCACTTTAAAAGAAAATTTTCAGTTCATTGTGTCAGGTTTAGTTTTCAGTATGCTGTAACACTTCACAAGAAAATTACTACTTTAGAATTATTCTTTAAATATTTCTAAGAGACAGAGGGCAAATAACATCATAATCTATGACTAACAAAGCTCAAAATTAGCTCAAACACCTTACAAATTAAACTATAAATGAAAAAGTTTCATATAATAGAATTCAAGATAATAGCGGTCAGCAAGTAAATCACATACTGCAATCACAGCATGCACATCCTTCATCCTAGATTCATTAATAATAAAGCAATTTACTTCTATTGATGAGTACTCCATCTTAAAATGCAAACTCTTTATGGTTGTGTGTAGATACAAGTGTCATCAGTAGAACTTAGCATTAGAGGTGACTTTCAAAACATACACACAACCTTATCTTCCACAGTCTTAATGACCTTCCTGTACGTAATCTGCACAAATTTTATTCCATTCTTCCACTAACTTCCATAATCCCATTAGTGACTCTTAAAATATTGATTCCGTTTCCCAAATACTTCTCTCAAGACAATTCAGCCCACACAATGAAAATGGATTGTGTCCCGGCTATATTTCAAACCTCATTCAGTTAAATGAGATAATGTATGCGAAAGTGGATTGCACACATTCTGTCACATAGCAGACACTTACTAAACACTGATGGAGTCTGAATTTGGTCCAGCCTCTTTGACATGAAGACATTAAGAACTGAAAGGTTCACGTTTAACATCAAATTGGACAAATGTTATAGCAACAGCAGAAGGACAAGTTCAACACGTGGAGAATAGAGAGTGGGAGGAAGTAAAAGAATTTGACCTCACTGCCTAATTGCAGATGAGACACAAGAGTCATGTAAAAGATTCCCCAGGTCTGTGACCCTTCATCCACTTGTGGCTCATTCAGCTGAAGGAAAATGACAAGGGCACTCTCTTGCTTGGTCTTGGCTGCCTATGTGACGGCAGACTATTCTCTAAATTATGTTCCTACTCTGAAGGTAGTCTTTTACTTCACGATGGTTTTGCTGTGTGACTTCACAGTCACAGTCATCATTGCAAAACATTTCACGATCTCTTTTTCTTTTTGGTAAGTTCTCAGTGTTTGAGTTATTATAATCACCGCCCCCCCCCAAAAAAAAATTATTTACTGATGTGATAAGAACTAAACCAAGCAAGGTAAACTGAAACTTCATTTTTGGCCAAAACAGGTTTTTTACCCAGATCAATGGATAAGCTTCCAAATACATTTCTGATTATCTGAAATTATTGCAAAATGTGTACAAGTATATGTACGTTTTTCTACAAAAAGGGTCCACAGCTTTCATATGTTACTTTCTTATTCCATGAATAGACCATGAAATCAACAAAACTAAAGGAGAAGAATTTTAAGTTAAGGCCTTGTATTTATACTCCAAAGTTTCTTTAGTAAGAGTATTGAGTTAAGCAAGGCGTATTCAGAGTAACTGTAATACTAGATAAAGTACAGCCAAAACAAAGAGCCACCACTTTTCTCTAAGTTAGGAAAAATATCAGGAATTATTGAGAATTTCAAAACAGCTTGAAGGAAGGGGGTGAAAAAAAGGAAGAGAAATAGTGCTGAGATTCTAAATGATAGAAGAATTCCAAGAAAAAGGTACAAGGAAACTGGAGAAAACGCGATCAATGAAAGTACATTGACTAGAATGCCCTACGGGACCCCGAACTTTTCTCTATTACTGTTATTTTCCTCAAACAACTCAAGTTGATCAAGGGCAGACACCTACCTTAATGGTCTTTGTACCATGAATTCTAACACAACGCCTGTCACACTGTCACTCAATATTTCATGAATCAATAATAAAAATAAGGATTAGAAATACACACCAAGTTTTTAAAAATTCTTAAACCAGAAGATTTTAGTAATAGTTACACATTCAAATTTCCTCTACCCACTTGAGAGATAAAATGTAAAGGCCCTTTTTCATGAGGAAATCTATTTATAACAACCATTCGTTCTTGTTTTAATAAGACTATACAACAATAGTAGGGAGTTGAAAAAAGAACCTAATCTTCCTAAAGTGAACTAAAATTTACAAATTTAAATTTCTAGTAATCGGGGGCAAGAGCTTTGTTTTTAGAGACTATCTCAGGCAGCAGTTTAAAAAAAATTTTTTTTCCCTTTAACTTTTTATTTTAAAATATTTTTAAACTTATATAAAAGTTGCAAGAATAGTACAGAGAATTCCCATCTACCCTTCACCCAGCTTCTCCTAATATTATCATTATAGTGAATCTGGGTGTCTGGCCTCCTTAGTCTCCTCCAATCTATGACACAACATGCTCCTCCAAACGCAGGTTTGCTTCTGTTCCCTTCCCCCAGGTGTATTGGGTTTTCATCAGTGCCCTAAAGGTAACAGTGACTTTTTTTGTCCTTCACCTTGCTTTCACTCAGCGGTGGGGAAAGGGAAGATAGGGAAGAAAGGTCATGTCAGAGTGTCCAGCTGCTCTTCTCCCCAATCCCTGTGCCACCAAAGGACGCTTTCTCAGGAATCACCTGCTTATTCTGGAAGCATTCAAAGAGTTTGTAAAGAAAAAGCCTGCAAGTGGGTATGAGCTCCCCCTATAACAACAGCCTCCAGGAAATCCACACACATTTGTGCCAGCTCGTATTCAGCAATCAATTCAGTTAACCATAAAGCTGAATTCTTACCAGTGTCCAGCCGTGTCCACCCCAGGTATGTAAGTGTTCATGTCTTTCCCTGCAGGCATCTGTCTTTCCTTAGATGTCAAGCTAGTTGGCTGTCCTGTAACCTCAGCAATGTGACAGGCTGAAAAAAGCCCAAAACGTGCAGTTGTCCAGCTTTTTTTTGTTTTGTCATGTTTTAAGATTAAAAGCCATGGTATGCTTTTTCTGTACCATAATTTTATTTCTATTAATGCCTGTATTTGTTTGCTAAAAGATAAGACTGTGAAACTAATTCAAAGTTTATTGAAAAGTCAACTTAAAATCAACATTCCAAATTCCATAATAAAAAATTCTAATATAATTCTTAATCTTAAAACCTAATTAGAGACTCTGAGCTGTTCATCAAAGTGATTGTTTTCCAGCTTTTGATATACCATCAAGAAAACTCTCATTATTTCCTCTAACAATAAAATAAATTTAAAACTAAACTGTGATAATGCTTTTAGACATAAACTACACTGAGAATTCAGCCTAACAAAAAACACGTAACAGTTGATAATGATTTCTTAAAAGTATTTGCTTCATATTTGACAGAATCCTTTGAGAATACCAATTACGTATTCATAGTCACCATAATTTTTGTTTTACAAAATATTTTCTCAGATCTCTTGAGAGATTACTACAGGGTTAAAAACTGTCTTAGGAACAAAGATCAAATAAAGAAAAAAAACCTGAAATTCCCTATAGCAGCTCACTGATCTTTCCCATCTGCTATGCAAAAAAGGATGTGTATGTTAAGTTTGAAAAAAGAAAACCTTTTTAACTAGAAATGACAGTAAACTATTCTGGCAAACGTTCAGACGGAATTTCTCTATGAGAGATCCAACTCCCTTTTGCCAAAATATAAACGACATCAACAATAGGAAAACAAAATCTATTCAGTGAAGTACTGTCTCTTATCTTTCTTCCTGCAAATATATCATATGATCAGATTTCTATTATAAAACCACACATAGTAAGTGAATTTTCAACCATCAAGAGGAACTTATAGAACAAGTTTATGGGTAAAGGATGGGAGACAGCTGGAACAAGACACTAAAAAACATAGTTAGTTCAGACCAAGAGAAATTACTTTCCTGGAATAGGCCAAAAATTCAAGAGTTTCCTTCAACTTTCCTTTATGTAAAAGCCTAGAAGCCCTGTCCTATATCTTCACCTTGGAAACAATCAACGAAGTCTCAGGAAGCAAATGATATGGCATATTTTTTAGAAGAAAAAATACTTTTTGTCTCTGGAGACAAATGCTCATAGGTGCATCAACAATTATGACCTTTGGTATCCACCAAAGTATTCAAGAGTGAAGTCTGATTCTTTCCTTAGTGTGCCTTTAACTTCTCTCTCTTCTGTACAATCATTAAATTGTACACTTTAAAAGGGTGGATTTCATGGTATGTAAATGATATTTCAATAAGTTGTTTTAAAAAAGAAAAAGCGAGAAATATTACAGGATCCAGTGTTACTAAATCAGTGGATGAGTGTACAAATAATTCCCATTCTCCTTCCTGCATACAGAGGTGTACATAGGTCTCAAAAAAGATGTAGAGTGGAAAAAATAGTCTTTTCAACAAATGGTGCAGGGACAACTAAGTATCCACGTGCAAAAGAATGAATTTAAATCCTATCCACGTGCAAAAGAATGAATTTAAATCCATATGTGAATATTAACTCAAAACACATCAAAGACCTAAATGTAAAAGCTAAAACTATAAAACTCTAAGGAAAAAACGTAGACAAAAACCTTCATCATGCTAGAGTAGACCACAGCTTCTTTTTTTGTTTTCTTTTGCTTTGTTTTTGGTGGCTGGCCAGGACAGGGATCAAACATTAGACCTTAGGTTTATCAGCACCACACTCTAACCAACAGGAAAAAACGTAGACAAAAACCTTCATCATGCTAGAGTAGACCACAGCTTCTTTTTTTGTTTTCTTTTGCTTTGTTTTTGGTTGCTGGCCAGGACAGGGATCAAACATTAGACCTTAGGTTTATCAGCACCACACTCTAACCAACTCTACTAAAAGGCCAGCCCCAACACTTTCTTAAAAATGATACCAAAAGCACAAATAACAAAAGAAAAAAATAGATAAATAGTATTTCATCAAAATTTTTAAATTTTGTGCATCAAAAAAGTAAAAAAACCCACAGAATGAAAGAAAATGTTTGCAAATCATATAAGTGACAAAAGTCTAGTATCCAAAAAACAAAAAGAAGTCTTACAATTCAACAAGCAAGAGACAAATAACCCAATTTTAAAATGGGCAAAGGATTTGAACATTTCTCTGAAGAAGATATAAAATGGCCAATAAGCATTGTACTAAGATAGGATGCAAAATATAGTTTTCATAAATTCTAATATAAAAAAATTTGGAAAAAAATTAAGCTACAATAGCTAGTAAAAGTCTCTGCCGTAGATCATGAACATTACATAGGTATTAAACAACCTAATTATTAAATTCTTAAGTAGTACAA
>NW_007736830.1:53026-54849 GCF_000696425.1 Galeopterus variegatus
TAAGTACTGATACATGCTACAACATGGATGAACCTTGAAAACGTGCTAAATGAAAGAAGCCAATCACAAATGACCACATATTTTGTGACTGCACTTATATGAAATGTTTAGAATAGGAAAATCCATAAAAAGACAAAAAATACACTAGTAGTTGTCAGGGAGTGGGTATGGGGGAATTACATTTCTTTCCAGAGTGATGGAAATGTTCTGGGGTTAAATAGCAGTGATCCTTGCAGAACATTGTGAATATACTAAAAACTCAATTATATTCTTTAAAATGGTTAAAGTGGTGAGTTTCATGTTATGTTAATTATATCTCAATTTTTTTAAATGGAATAAGTGGTGATGGTGTCCAGGTTGCAAACTCTCCCAGAGCAGAATTTCCCTTACTTTGTGTGATATTGTGAAAATATGTATTTGGTCTTCATCCCTGTCTCCTGGAACACAATTCCTAAAAGTCTCAGAATCTCCAAAGTGCTGTTTTTTGTACAGTAATGAGTTGACTTGTGGCTGGCATCCCTTAGGTAGCTTCAGGATGGGGGCTGATCACAGGAAAGACCAAGGCAGGACTTTCAGCCCTACCCCCCAACCTCTGGAGATGAGAGAGGGGCTGAAGGTTAGTTAGGGTGATCACCAATAGCCAATGATTTAATCAATCATGCCAATGCAATGAAGCCTCCATAAAAACCCAAAAGGCCTGGGCTGGGAAGCTTGCAGATGGCGAACGTGTGAGAATTTTCACCTCTACTTGCCAGGAGGGTGGTGCACCCCAACTCCACGGGGACAGGAGATCCTGTGCTTGGGATCCTTCCAGACCTCGCCCTATATATCTCATCTGGCTGTTTATTTGTACCCTCTAAAATATCCTTGGTAATACATGGATAATTGTTTTCCCTGAGTTCTATGAGCTGCTCAGCAAATTAATCGAACCCAAAGAGGGGAGCGTGGGAACCCCAATTTATAGCCAGTTGGTCAGAAGCCCAGATAAAATAACCTGTAGCTCATGACCAGCATCAGAAGTGGGAGTTGGGGGACCAGTTTTGGGGGCTGAGCCCTCAACCTGTGGAATGTGACACTATCTCCAGGAAGATAGTATCAGAATTGAATTGGAAGGCACCCAGCTGGTGTCCACTGCGGAACTGCTGGCCTGCTCGCTGGTGGGGAGAATTGTCCACACTTTGTGGTCACAGAGCTCAGTCTTCCATGCTGATGACTGTGCATTGAGAGAAGAGGAAAAACACTTCTTCCAAGGTTTGGGTTTTCCTCCTCTCACACTGTGGCTCTTTCCTGTGATCACAATTAACACCCAGTAGACAAGAGTTAAACAGGATTAACGAAGTGAAAACGACAGAAAAGAAGGCTCATGTGTTTACTAAGAGGCAGACCTGCATCTGGATGGCCAACAGTGGCCATGAGAAGGAGAAACTACGAGGGTACTTCACAAGTTTGTGGGAAAATAGAATTAAAAGATAGCATGAATTGTTCCACGAATTTTTGAAAGGCAGCTATGCTCACCACTGTACCACCAATGCCACCAAATTTTTGAAGTACCCTCATGTATACCATCAGTGCCACATGGAGATGAAGGGAGGCAGGTTTCCTCAATTAGCAACTGCTGAATTTTGACCCGTGTTGGGGATTAGTCTAGAACAGGATTTTTCACATAGTCAGCTGCAACCCATTTGTGTGTTGTAAAATCAATTCACTGTGACATTACCAGCATTTTGAACTCAACAAGGGACTAGAGATGAATGGAATAAAATATATACTGGGTTGCAGGTAGTAAGGTATTATTTATTGGTTTCAGTTATAAATATATGTGT
>NW_007736830.1:55703-56250 GCF_000696425.1 Galeopterus variegatus
AAAAAATACCAATATTTTTACTGGCCTTTTTTGGGAGAGTTTAATCACTCCAACTTCTTATGTTTGTTTGTTAAAAACTTATCATAATCCTAAATCTGAAGATAATTCTGTAGGTTTTTCCTTCTGTATGTGTGTGGTATAACATATATAACATAAGGTTTGCCATTTTAAGCATTTTGAACATGCAATTGCATGGAATTAATTACATTCACAATGCTATGTGACCACCACCTCTACTTCCAAAACTTTTTCGTCATCCCAAACATAAACTCTGTACCCATTAAGCAATAAGTTCTCACTATTCCTTCCCCCCAGTTTCTGATAACCTCTAATCTACTTGTCTCTGTTGCTTTGTTGCTTCACCTCCCACGGATTTGTCACCCTACTTCCTCTGGGTGACAGAGATGCAAAGGATTATTCAAAGCCCATCTCTCTGAGCAGTGAGAGGCCCCAAAGCAGTTAACTTCCCTTGGGAATGCTCAAGCCAGAGGCATCCCTTCCTCGGGAAATTAACCCCAAATTGGGGTTCTCTTCCTGCATTTATTTT
>NW_007736830.1:57139-60021 GCF_000696425.1 Galeopterus variegatus
GCAAGGCTTTGGAAAACCAGGCCCTGTGAAGTACATATGCTTTATAGTATATTCCACATGTCTCTGAAATTTTTTTCTTGTTAAGTTATTTCTTCTTAATTGACCCACGATAATGTATATATTTATGAAGTACAATCTGATATTTGGGTACACTTAAATAGTGTGAAATGATCATATCAGGGTATTTAGCATATCCATCCTCTCAAACATTTGTCCTCTTTGTGTTGGGAACATTCAAAATCCCCTCAACTAGTTACTTGAAGTTATATAGTAATTTGTTGTTGACTGTAGTCTCCATATATTGCTATAGAACACTACATCTTATTCTTCCTGTCTCTACAATTTGGTATTCATTGACCACCCTCTGCCCAATCCCCTGCCCTTTCCCCTTACTAGTCTCTAGTAACCACTGTTCTACTCTCTTTTGTAGGTTTTTCCTTTTCAGTATACATGAAATGGATATTTTGATGATTGACTAAAGAACTGGTAATCTCCATGTTTCCCTAACACAAGTTGTCTTCCAGTAGATAGTAGGTATTAAATATTCAAAAAAGAGTTCTCAAGTGTTCACAAATAATGCTTCCATTACTTCTTATATTCGTGTCGAGTAAGAGATCATTCCAAAAATTAAGATGCTATATTTCATAATCATTCTATTATTTGCACTTCAACTGAAAATTGTACTTTTTAAAAAATGTCTATTTTATTCCACAAATTGAAGACAGCATTTACTGTAGAGGATTGAAGACCCAACCTAAATTCAATTTTATTTCAAAATTCAATTTATATTTCATAAATTGAAGAGATATGTTTTTCTGACAAGGCATCTCAAATTTATTTAATACTTAGAAGTGAAAATATATTTATTAATAAGTAAGCAGTATTTGGAACACTTTCATCACATAAGGAAGGAGACATGTGGGGTACTGGTGATGCAGGGATGTTCCATTTGTAAAACTTCACTGACCAATAATTTTTTTTTTTCTGTATGTACATAATAGTTCAATGAAAAGTTTGTAAAGAATTAATGGGTTTTTAAACAAACTCCTTGTATGCATTTTTGAGTTTTTTGAAGAGTATAAAACAAAACAATAGTAAGCTATTGTTTTGTTTTTTGGTTGAGTGTATTTTCTAATGCTAAATTTTTCTCTTTAGATGTAAAGAAACTTTTCAGGCTTCATGGTTTTATCCAGCAAATAGTCTCCACAAATGACACACAACAGTTTTGGCATACTTACCTCATCTAGGTCATGCA
Organism: Galeopterus variegatus; assembly: GCF_000696425.1. Classification (NCBI taxonomy): domain Eukaryota; kingdom Metazoa; phylum Chordata; class Mammalia; order Dermoptera; family Cynocephalidae; genus Galeopterus; species Galeopterus variegatus. Next base: position 58,395 of record NW_007736830.1, read on the forward strand.
ATAGAACAAAATAATGTTTTATACCCTCTAGTTTGGCACTATCCAACAGAACTTTCTGCAATGGTGGAAAGTTCTATATCTGCACTGTCCAATACAAAAGCCACTAGCCATATGTGGCCATTAAACACTTGAAATGCAGGTAGTGCAATTAAAGTACTAAATTTTTTACTTAATTTAAATAGCTACATGTGGCTAGTAGCTATTAAACTGGACAGTGAAGCTCTAGATAACACCCAGCAATTTTGCACTGTAGACATCAAGCTGGGCTTCATTTTTGTTAGTCACAGAACACCCTGAAGACCTGACTTGCTGTTATTACTACAGTCACAAGATCTTTGGATATTTTCTCCCTCACACTTGAAAATCACCCTTATGTTCCAGTAGTATCAAAAGACTACAATGAATAAGTTTATAATTTTAAGACTAAAATAATTAAAACAACCTAGAGAAACAACAAAAAATGAACAGCTCCCACTAATTATAAGCAGACAAGGCTGTGCTATGTATACAGAAAACAAAGAACCTCTTTTGCGCAGGAATTGATAGGTATGGCCTGAATACGTTGAGTGAGGTTGTAAAAAGGTATGGTGACATCTAACAAGAACTTTCAGTGATGAAATTTTCAGAATGATAAAATTTTCCCATGGAATGAGAGTTGAAAAACATTTGTCTAAATCAGTATTTACCAAACTATGTCTTGAGGAATACTACTATAGTGTAAGAAGTTAAGTGATATGCTGGATTAAACAAACATAAAATAGATTTTCTTGGGGAAATTTTTGCATGTCCTTTAATAAGTTAATGTTCATTGTGATTCTCCAAGAGGAATATCATGGAAGGCTTATAAAACTTATCTGACCAGGCTGGCCATTTAGCTCAGTTGGCTAGAATGCAGTGTTGGTAACACCAGGGTCAAGGGTTCAGATCCCCTAGCCAGCCAGCCACCCAAAAAAAAAAAAAAAAAAAGAGCCTATCTGACCAATAATCAAGGAAAATAAAGGTCTAATCAGTTTTTCTCAAAATTGGGGTGCTTGTCAAATAAACACATTTACAGGCTCCTCCCCTGAAGATTCTGATTCAATTGGTCTGGGACAGGAATCTTACTCCAGGTAAGTTTTATGATCTAGTATGTTTAGGAAACACTGGTCTAGGTCAATCAGAGCACCCAAGAAAAATTTTAAAACAGTATATACACATATGAACTTAATTGATCATCACACATATGTGCAACCAGAGTGAATCAAAATGCAGGGGGGGTGGCCCGTTAGCTCAGTTGGTTAGAGCACAGCCTTATAACACCACCGTCACAGGTTTGGCTCTCTGTACCGTCCAGCCACTAAAAAAAAAAAAAACACCATCACAACAGAAAATAAATGTATAAATGTTGGCGAGAATGTGGAGAAAAATTAGAACCCTTGTGCACTTTTGGTTGGAATGTAAAATGGTGTAGCCCCTTTGGAAACAGTATGACAGTTCCTCAAAATACTAAAAATAAAATTACCATATGATCCAGCAATTCTATTTCTGGGTATAGTCCCCAAAGAATTGAAAGTACGGTCTCAAACAGAAAAAAAAACGTAGCAGAACTTGCTGAAATGAAGAAGTTATTCAGCGAAATAAAAAACAC
>NW_007736831.1:0-251 GCF_000696425.1 Galeopterus variegatus
TTTTTTCCATTTCTGAGAAAAATGTCATTGGAATTTTGATTGGGATTGCATTGAATCTGTAAATCACTTTTGATAATATGGACATTTTCATAAGATTAATCCTTCTGATCCAAGAACATGGGATATCTTTCTATCTTCTTGTGTCCTCTTTGATTTTTCTCAACAGTAGTTTGTAGTTCTCTTCGGAGAAATTTTTCACATCCTTGGTTAACTTTATTCCTAAGTATTTTATTTTTGGGGTGGCTATTGTA
>NW_007736831.1:2201-5258 GCF_000696425.1 Galeopterus variegatus
CAAGAAATTTTTTGATTTCCCATTTAATTTCTTCCTGGACCCATATGTCATTAAGTAGAATGTTGTTTAATTTCCATGTGTTGTATAGTTTCCAGAGTTTTGTTTGTTATTGATTTCTAATTTTAATCCATTGTGATCTGAAAAAATACACGGAATAATTCTAATTTTTTGAATTTGTTGAGACTTGCTTTGTGAACTAACATGTGGTCTATTCTGCAGAATATTCTGATGAGAATGGCTGATGAGAAGAATGAATATCCTGAAGATGTTGGATGTAATGTTCTTTAGATATCTGCCAAGTAAAAATGGTCTAAAGTGTTGTTTAGATCTTGTGTTTCTCTACGGACTTTTTCTTGTGTTTCTCTACTGACTTTTTGCCTAGATGATCTGTCCAATGTTGAGAGTGGGGTGTTCAGGTCTACTGCTTATTACAGTGTTAGTGTCTATCACATTCTTTAGATCTAATAGTGTTTGCTTTATAAATCTGGGTTCTACGACATTGGGTGCATATATATTTATGACTGTTAAGTCTTCTTGATGGATAGATCCTTTTATCATTATATAGTGGCCTTCTTTATTTTTCATGGTTTTTGGTTTAAAGTCTATTTTATGTGATATAACAATAGCTACTCGAGCTCATTTTTCATTTCTATTTGCATGATATATCTTTTTCCATGCTTTCACTCTTAGTCTATGTGTGTCTTTAAAGGTGAGGTGAATCTCTTGAAGGCAGCATATTGTTGGGTCCATCTTTTTAATCCAATCAGTCAGTCTGTGTCTTTTGAGTGGGGAATTTAACCCCTGTACATTTAGCGTTATTATTGAAAGGTGTTGTTTTATTCCTTAGCATTTTATTGATTTTTGTTTAGATGTCTTAAGTAACTTTTGTTCCTTTCTTTCTAATTTACTGTTTGTCTTCTGTATTTGTTAGTTTCTTGGGGTGGTAGATAAACATTTTTCTCTTTATTAGCATTTTTGTTTTACTGGTAGGTTTTGTTCGTTCTTGAGTATTTATGGCAGTGATGGTTGTTTTTCAGGTATCAAACCCAGTACTTCCTTGAGAATTTCATGTAAGGCTGGTCATGTGGTAGTGAACTCCCACAGTTTTTGTTTGTCTGAGAAATATAGTATTTGTCCTTCATTTTGGAAGGATAGCCTTGCTGGGTAAAGTATTCTTGGCTGGCAATTTTTTAGTATTTTGAATATATCATCCCATTCTTTTCTGGCTCTTTGGGTTTCCGATGAAAAGTCTGATGTTAGTTTGTTTGGGGCTTCCTTATAGGTGACTTGCTGCTTTTCTCTTGCAGCTTTTAAGATTCTCTCTGTCTTTGAGTTTTGCCAGTTTGAGTATAACATGTCTTGAAGATGACCTTTGTGGGTTGAATATGTTAAGGGATCTTTGAGCCTCCTGAATCTGAAGATCTGTGACTTTCCCTATACCTGGGAAGTTTTCTGCTATTATTTCATTGACTATGTTTTCAATGCCATTTCCTTTTTCCTCCCATTCTGGAATACCCATGGTTCGGATATTTGAGTGCTCAGGGTTGTCTGTTGTCTCTCATAGATTTTCTTCAATTTTTAAAATTCTTTTTCTTTTTCCTGGGCTGCCTGTCTTAATTCGAACAGCCTGTTTCAGGGTTGGAAATTCTCTCTTCTGCTCATTCTAGCCTGCTGGTTAGGCTCTCTGTTGTGTTTTTTATTTCATTGAATGAATCCTTCAGCTCCACATGCTCTGCTACATTCTCTTTCAAGGCATTGATTTCTTCGTACATTTCTTCTTTCAGATCCTGTATATTTTTTTCTCATTTCATTGTGTTGTGTAACTGAGTTTTCTTGTATCTCATTTAGTTTGCTTAGAATTGTTGCTCAAAATTCCTTATCAGTCATTTCAAGGACTTCCTGTTCTATAGCATCTAGAGCTTGAGAGTTATTACTTTCCTTTGGCGTTGATGTACTTTCTAAATTTTTCATATTTCTGGTATCTTTCCTTTGGTGTTTAGTCATTGTGGTAGGGGGTATCATAGTGCAGTCATTCCACCCTGAGGTCTGGCCTGGATCCTTAAGGGACTGCCAATTCTGGGCAGTGGGAACTAGCCTGGGCGGGGAGTCCTGCAGCACCAGCCTGTTCTGGCATGGCTGACTGGGGGTGTGTGGGCCCAGTGACTCTCAGGCCTCTCTAAGCAGCAGGGACTGACCTGGGCTGGGGGTCCCACAGTACCTGCCTGTTCTTGCACAGTTGACTCAGAGTGTGTGGGCCTGGAAGCTCTTGGACCTCTCTGGGTGGTGGGCACTGGCCTGGGCTGTGGCTCCCATGGCAGCTGCCTGTTCTGGCACGGCAGACTTGGAGCATGTGGTCCCGGTGGCTCTCAGGCCTCTCCGGGCAGCAGGGACTGGCCTGGGCTGGGGGTCCCATGGCATCTGCCTTTTTCTGCATGGCTGACTCTGGGCATGTGGGCTCAGCAGCTCTCAGGTCTCTCTAAGAGGTGGGGACTAACCTGGGATGGAGGTCCCATGGCGCCTGCCTTTTCCAGCACAGCTAACTTGGGGCATGTGGGCCCGGTGGCTCTCAGGCTTCTCTGGGAGGCAAGCACTGGCCTGGGCTGGGGGGTCCCACGGTGCCAGCCTTTTCTGGCATGGCTGACTCAGGATGTGTGGGCCCGGTGACCCTCAGGCCTCTCTGGGCAGTGGGCAGTGGCCTGGGCTGGGGGTCCTGTGGTGCTTGACTTCTGTCTGTTCTGGCACAGCTCTCAAGCCTCCTGTTGTTGCTTTTTAATATTTGCAAATTGGTTGACTTGTGGGAGAGAGCAACGCTAGGAACCGTCTACTCTGCCATCTTGATCAGAAGCCTAGATCTAGCCTGTAATAGGTATTATTATAACTCTCGGAGTTTGGTTCGTTCGTTCATTTGTTTGTTTGTTTGTTTTGGCAGAGTATAGAGAAAATTTTAGAAAAGAAAATCCAACTTATCTGACATAAAAGAAAATAATCTAGTGAAACTTTATCTTCAGTTGATATGGACATTTCAATTAGTGTTTTAGTTTTTTTCTAATACTTGTA
>NW_007736831.1:5728-7701 GCF_000696425.1 Galeopterus variegatus
GAACCGTCTACTCTGCCATCTTGATCAGAAGCCTAGATCTAGCCTGTAATAGGTATTATTACAACTCTCGGAGTTTGGTTCGTTCGTTCATTTGTTTGTTTGTTTGTTTGTTTTGGCAGAGTATAGAGAAAATTTTAGAAAAGAAAATCCAACTTATCTGACATAAAAGAAAATAATCTTTATCTTCAGTTGATATGGACATTTCAATTAGTGTTTTAGTTTTTTTCTAATACTTGTATATTTTCTCAGTTTTTAATATGAACATGGATATATGAACATTTATATATTTAAGACCTTTTTCTATGTTAATTAGCTTGGTTGTAGTAATCATTTTGCAGTGTATATGTACATAGTATTGGTCATCACATTGTACACCCTAAATGTATACAATTTTTATTTGCCAGTTATAATTCAATAAAGCTGGAAAGAAAAAAGACCTTTTTCCATTTTCTATGAAGTCAGTCTTTCAACTTCCAAAATCCAAAGTGAAAAATCCTTAGCTGTTAAATTCAGAACTTTTTAAAGCAGTGGATGAAAATTTAAAGAGTACTGTAGGAACCAGACATCCTTGGAAGGGTCTGAATTACTTCCAGATTTTTAGTTTATTTCTCTGAAATGATGTGGTTTTAATATCATACAAATATTGGAGTCCCTACTAAGTGCCAGGTACTCCATTGGTCACTGTGTATATGGGATATAGTCAGTGTCTTTAAGGGGCTTACAACTTAGTTGCAAGAAGTGAATAGCAAACAAACAATTATAGAGTAGTGGGATAAATACATACATACTCTAAGTTTTACACTGGAAGCAGTTTCTAAGATTTTCTTAAGATGTGAATTGGAACAAATGCTAACATTGTAATTATTTTATATATATTTGTGAACAGTTTAAATATTGTGTGATTTTGAGATTGCACATGGTTTCCTAATTACAAGTTGGTTTTTCACAGAAAATTCCATGATTATGGCCTTTATATACTTTTGGTTATAGTTTTAATGGTTTTTTTAAAAAAATAGTATGCAACATGATGCAACACTGTGTTGTTATTCAGTACTTAGTGGGAATTTATTTAGAATTACCCAGAAAATATTTCTACATTAAACAGTTCTGCAGTAAATAGTAGTATACCTGCCTTATGAAAATATTATAAAATTATTTTCAGGAATATTATCTGGTATTATTAGTATATGTTTCTGTTTTTAAAGGATTTCTTATTCTGTATATTTACCCTAAAATCTCATTATTTGGGCTTTACTAATTCAGTATTTGTAATAAACTCAGCTAGATATAGGTATAATTGTATATCATATTCTTAAAATGTTTTTATAAGAGAATTAATATTTAAGCATATAAACCACATAAGGAAATGTAACACATATCTCTATATATCGAAAGGTGATACTTGCTTAGAAAAAGTAACCACCTTTAGTAAAATTACCCTTCACTACTTCAGTAACTACCCTATGACTTACTGTTCACTTATTCAGAACACTGTTTTATTTAGTTTCATTTAGTTTAAAATCTGATGTCTTTCATTATTTTCTGAAAATAATGGATATGTGAACTTCCTTAAAACATAAGTATCATTTTCTTCTCATTTACCTTATTAGACAGGCAATCAAAATTGTGTATTTCTTTGTTATTCAGGCATGTCTTTGTTAAATGTTGGTGTACTTTTTCATAATGGTGATTAAGCATGATTTAGGAGCAGAATGAACTAGGAAGTTTAAATTAGGAGTAGTGTAGTAGTTCTAACAGTCAAACCTCACCTTAAGCTTTCAACCATTCTTTGAAAATAAATGTTACAGACAACAAAGTATGCATCTTACAGCATCTGTTAGCCCCTTTAAAACAAAGAGATTTTAATATCAATATGGTGCAGAACTTTTAGTGATTATTTACAATTTTTTAATAATAAAGTGATTAATAACATTAAAGAATAAATTAAACTCTCTAAACTATTGAAACCCCCC